>NW_007251233.1:150301-185684 GCF_000164805.1 Carlito syrichta
TTCGGTGGCTGGGAGTGGCCACTGCACTCCAGTCTGGGCAACAGAGTAAGACTCCAACTCAAAAAAAAAAAAAAAATCATTTGAAAGTCAAGAAAATACCTATGCCTATAATAATTCTCCCTAATAACATGCATTATTCCATATTTTCACACATAGTTTTTTCCTAGGTTATTTATACTAGTCCATAATCCTATTTTTTCTTTAATATATGTATACATTGTGGAATGGCTAACTCAAGCTAATTAACATAACCATTGCCTTTCACATTTATCATTTTTTTGGTGGCTACCATAATTTAAGGATACACAACATAAAAATATGTAAAGTATGACATTAAAATAACATATGGGAGTGAAAATAAAGTGCAGAGTTTTTGTTTTTTTTTTACAATTCTATTACTTATTGTTTTATGACTGAATCATTGCCACAAGACTAAACATCAAAATGTATCTTAAATCTTATGAGCACCACAGGTCCTAGCACAAAGCATATAACAGAAATCTGATAAATACCTATTAATTGCTATCCTCTGTTCATGTATCTGTTGTTCATTTTTCAAAGATTTACTGAATAAATGCAATCTTGCATCATAGGAAGGACTACAATCTTCACTGAATGAAATAATAAACATGAGTATTATGCAAGGTATTTTGAGATGAATGAAGAAGACCCTTGGCTTCTAAGAGTTGAAAGTTGAATATATGAGGCAGACATGACATAGTTACAAAGATAATTAACTTTGTAAGAAGACAGAATAAGACAAGCAACCCAACAGAAATCTAAATACTATACCCATCAAATACGTATGCTGAGAAGGGGACTGGCAGTGGTGGGACGTGGGGTGAGGAGGAGTGGTGTAGAGACAAGTTTCAACTATGATATAGAAACAACAGTTCTGTCATGGTCAGTACAAGACTGAACACACTTATTGCAATGGCTGCTTCCATTCTATCAGACCACAGGATAGAGAATGTATCACATCTGTCTCTATATTCCCAGCCAACCCTATGGTAGTCCCTGACACTCAATAACAATGTATGCAATGACCTAGAATTAAAACTAGAATTCAGGTGCACACAATAGAATTATTCATCTTTGGCTCACAACACTCTCATCACTACTGGTACATGTGTGGTCCACTTTAAAAGACTAGTTATATAAGTAGTCATCTTTAATGAATAAACACCCCCAACACCTACCACCCAGAACAAAAATTAGCACCTTACAATAACCTACATCTGATCATATTACTTTTCTCCAACCCTAACCCTAATCCTAACTCTAACCCCTTCCACAATTATGTGGAATCCTAGGTTCATCATTTTCTTGCTTTCTTTATAATATTTTAATTCATCTACATGTAATTAATGTAAGAAGTTACTTTTTTAACTATTAAAAGAACAGGTGTATCATACTACATGTAACCTTTTGGGTCTTACTTTTTTGACTTATAATATTAAGATTCATTCATATCACTGGGTTTCAATGTTATTTATTAATTTTAACAATTACAGAGTGAACTTCCCAAATACAAAAATCCAAAATGCTCTAAAATCTAAAACTTGTTGAATGCCAACATGATGATCAAAGGAAATGCTCACTGGAACATTTCGGATTTTGGGTTTTTGAATCTGGGAAGCTCAACTGGTGAGTATTGCACAAATTTTCCAAAATATGAAAAGAAAAAAAAAAATCAGAAATCCAAAGCACTTCTGGTCTCAAGTATGTTGGATAAGGGATACTTAACCTGTATAGATAATGTATATTCATTCTATATGAAAACTACAGTTTTTAAAATCCTCTCTCTTACTGGTGAGCAGCTGGGCTGTTCCCAGGTTTTCGCTATTGGGAACCATGCTACAATCAACCTGTTTTACATGTCTACTGGTATATATGTGTATGATTTCTCTTGAACAACACCAAGGAGTGGAAGTGCTGGGTTATAGGAAATGTCCAAATCTAGGAGATCAAGGCAACCCTCTTTTCTAAAGCATTGCACCAAATTACACTTCTATAAGCAGTGAATGAGCTCTTATGAATCCATGTCCTCTTCAACACAGTAATATCAGCTGTTTTGACTTCTGTCATTCAGTTAGGTTTCACATAGTATATAATTTTTCTGATGAGGCTGATATTATGTTCACGTTTATTTGATATGCTTTCCTCTTCTATGAGATGCATGCTTATATCATTTCTCCATTTTTCTATTGGATTGCCTGCTCTTTTCTCACTGATCTGTAGTTCTTCACATATTCTTGATACTAATCATTTGCCAGTTGTATGTCTTGTGAATAACTGCTCCCATTCTGAAACTTGCTTTTTCCTTTCTTTAAGTTTCTTGGCTCCAGTTGCTAAAGTTCTTAATTTTAACTCATTTGCTGACGTTAATTTACATCATTCCAAATTCTGTTCCTGGTTGCTGCTGACCTGAATTTACCTTATCATGGAAGACTGTCTTTTCTGATTTATAATCTGAATAAAAATACAAAGTATGGAATGCTAGTCAGAGTGGTATCTGAGGTAAATACTGGATATGTCTGCAAATTTCAGATGCATCATGAAAAGGGTGACAATTTAGAAAACACCATTTCACTTGTGCTTAACAACAGAAGTTTGCGGCAACCAGTTTCACATTTTTCTTATTTTCACCCACTCTGCGTATCAGTAAAGTGAAAAATTTGCTGATTGTCAATGTGTTAATATAGTCAGAACTACTTTTTCTTTGACAGTCAATGTTTTTTATGTCTTTTTTAAAAAGTAAAAATTTCCTTTCTCTGATGTTTAAAAGATACTAACGTATAACTTCTTCCATGAGTTTTAAATATTTAAAAAATTTAAATCCATTATCTAAAATTGATTTAGTCATGGTGGGAATCCTGAGATAGTAAGAACTATAAAATGTTTTTAACTTTGATTTGTGATTGACAATTGATCAAAGGATAGATTTTGGCTGACAAAGTTTATATAAACATATTTATGGGGAGAAGGCTTATAGCTTACATCAGATTCTTAAAGTGCTCGTGATTTTAAAAAGGTTAGAATCACTGCTGAGATACTGCTGTTATTCCGGTTTCTAAGGACCCTAAGGTGAATTTCAATGCAATAATTCAGGATTGCATTTTCATCAAGTTTTTTCTTTGTTCTAAATAAGTCTCTTCCATTCCTACTATAGATTGTATAAGCTTGATTATCTGGTCATGTATTTTAAAAAATCAATTTTTGGGAGGAGAGAGTAAAAGCCAAAAGAAGTTGTTCTGATCTCCTCACTCAACAGGGAGACAATGCTTTCCTTGTTTTCCTTTAAACTTTATTATTCAAAGAATTTTTGTATTTTCCATTACATCTCTTACAAACTGCCCCTCATTTTTTTTGCTATAGTTTACTGTGTTTTAAGATATGTTGCCCTTTGTTCCAATTAAAAAATAGAACCCTAAAAAAAATGAACTCACAATAGTTTCTGGTTTTCTTATAGGGCATTTTATTAACTATCCCATATAGAATATTTTTAATTTCAAATATACCAGTTTCTATTACTTGATGGGTAAAATATAATAATCACAAATAAGTAAGCATATAAAATATGTCACAATGGCAGAAAAAGTAGCCACCAGAGTGCTCAAAAGGCAGAAATACTGAATAGTTTCTCAATGAGTTGCCATCAGCTGAGGTTGGATGCTGTCCTCACAAAGCTAACATAAGCCGGTTTCTTCCAGTTAATCAATTACTATCTACCCGAGCAGCCAAGAGTCAAATGATGAAGAAAATTTAAACTAAATTACTCTTAAAAGACCAATAATTAACCCATTTGTGAAAAACCAACAGTCCAGGGAAAAATTTGTCTTTGGAATGAACAGAAGCTTTCCCTTCCCAGACCTTGTGCAACCTGGTTAAGAACCTTGTTATATCTTCTTACTGCACCCCTTGTCTGTAGTTTAACAATGATTCATATAATAATTCATTTGACATTTTTCTCCTCTGTAAGACCTTAATCTCCATGAAGGTGGAGGCTGTATCTCTCTTGCTTGTGGCTTTACTGCCAGGAGTATCCACCATAACACTCGGCACATCAGTAAGGGTCTAATAAATATTTAATAATGAACAAGATCATGATTTCATTGTGAAAAATGACATAAGTGTCACAGGCAGTTGAATCTTAAGCCAACCAAGGAACACGAATAAAAACCAAAGAAACTATTCATGTAAAATAATTTTTAAAGTTTTGAAAACAGCATTATTAAAAAAGAATTATCTAGCTTGCTTCCCTTAAAAAAAAAATTAAACTTCTAGCTCATGATACACCCAAATCGGAGTTACAACTGGATAACACCTGGATTAGAAAACATGTCTAATGTTTTCGAATGTTAAAAAAAAGAATTATTTTGAAGAGATACTGATGTGGCAAGACAGTGCTATGACAGGAGTGATATGAAACTCTTGCCAACCCCTGTGATTCTCTCAAAAAGATATCACTAACTAAAAACCTACTTACTTCTCAGAGGCAAATGATTTAACCTCTGTTCAACCTGATTAACTAACAGAATCAACCTAAACCAGACTCAATATGTGAAAGTACGAGACTGATAGAGAAAGAACAAGAGAAAAAGACATTTTTTAAATGATACCCTACAATCTCAAACACGGCAGAGTATGCAAACAGGTGACTTAAAGCTCAGTTCTACCATAAACTCCTAAACAGCCATCAATTCAAAAACATTTTGGTCTCAGGACCTTAGTTATATTTTAACAAATTATTGAGGATCCCAAATACCCTTTATTTATGCCATTCATATCTACCAATACTTACCATATTAGAGATAAAAACAGAGGCCAGACATGGTGGCTCATGCCTGTAATCCCAGCGTTTTGTGAGGCCAAGGTGGGAGGATAGCTTGAGCCCAGGAGTCTGAGACCAGCCTGGGCAACAAAGCAAGATCTTATCTCTACAAAAAAAAAAAAAATAGGCCAGGCATAGAGGTGCATGGCTGTAGTCTCAGCTACTCGGGAGGCTGAAGCAGAAAAATCACCTCATCCCAGGTGGTTGAGGCTGCAGGGAGCCATGAGAGTGCCACTGCACTCCAGCCTGGATGGCAGAGTGAGACTCTGACTCAAAACAACAACAACAACAACAGCAACAACAACAACAACAAAACCCCAAAAACCAAAAAACAGAATTTAAAAAAATATTTATGAATTTGAAAACAATAACCTGTTAACATGACCTTTTTTTAAATTAAAAAAGCTGTATTTAGGGAGAAGAGTTATACTCTTTAAATTTTCGCAAATCTCTTTAATTTCTGCTAGATTCTTACTTCTGCTTCTGCACATAATTAACTGTGCTATCACAATTAAATAACTTCCAGAGAATCTACTGAACAGTGTAAGAGAATATGAATGAAAAGAAAAAATAAATCTCAGTAAAATTTTGAAAATAGTTTGACTTCACAGACCCCCAGAAAGGTACCAGGTTCTCTGAACCATACTTTTGAGAAGAGCTGTTATCACTCCTCAAGTAAAATAAGCAGGGGGTCATTAGCTTGGGGCTGCTTCTGTACCAGGAACCCTTACAGAACCATGCCAAAACCTAACTTGGAGGAATTCCTTGTAACTGATTAATTGTGGAAACAAACAAAAACAACCAAACCCAGCTTTAGCCAATCACAGACGGCCAACTGGCTGACCAACACCCAGATGAGGTAAACTTCTGGTTCTGGCCCACCAGGTAATTTCTGTACTTTGCTTCCACAGTCAGCCTCTGAAAGCTGGCTGCTCTCACTCACAAAGTTCTCTGAACCACTTCTGGTTCTGAGTGCTGCCCAATTCATAAATCCCTTTTTGCGCAACTGAACGCTGTTGAGCCTGTTTTGTGTCGAGTTTTCAACATCTTTCTGACGTTCTCGCATTACCGATGTAAGACCAGCCTCATCTTCAGTTGTCACAGTGATTGGGCACACATATGGGAAATCCGAAAATCTTTTGACTCACATATAGCTTCTCTCTCAAGGGACAGTTCGAAAAGCCACAGGCCGTGCTCGGCTCCAAGCCTGTAACTGTGTGTCAACTGAATGTGCACAACAGCCTGATGCCTGTTCAGAGCTTCTTCCTCAACATGCCTATTGCAATACCTCTGACACTGAAGGGAGCAGAGCTCACTCATGAATTCCCAGAAGTTGAGGACGACTTTATCTCTGTATACTTGTATCTACAATATTATCTTATAGAATACATGTTCACTGTATCCTAAACCAAATGGAAAAAGTGAACCATTATAAATAAAACTCTCAAGATCAAGGCCCTCACCCAACACAAAGGATAACACTTTACCTGCCGAATTCATACTCCTTCTTCATGTACTTTACCCAAAATCACTTTATTGCAGCAACTTGAAGGCTGATATGAGAATCCAGCTGTCTTCTATTAAGCTGAACATTAAAAGATTTGTAAGGCCCAGTGCAGTGGCTCAAGTCTGTAATCCCAGCACTTTGGAAGGCTGGAGTGAGAGAGTTGCCTGAGTTTAGGGGTTCGAGACCAGCTTGGGCAACTTGGTGAGGCCTCGTCTCTAAAATAAAACAAAAAATTAGCTGGGTGTGGTGGCGTGTGCCTGTAGTTCCAGCTGCTTGGAAGGCTGAGGTAGAAGCAGGTCAAGGCCGCGGTGGCCGTGAGTGTGCCACTGCACTCCAGCCTGGGTAACAGAGTGAGATTCCAACTCAAAAAAAAAAAAAAAAAGATTTGCAAGATTAAAAAAAATACAAGACACTGCTATTCGTCTCACTAAATTTTTTAAATAGTTATTTTTCCAAAAACCAAGATGGATTATTTTAAAATAAATTAATAAGTAATTTCTCATATGATATATATTGTGAACTATAACCACCCACGTAAACTAAAGCTCTCTGGTTCCTTAACATTTTTTAAGAGTGCAAAGGAGATTTGTAACTAAGGCGATCCCAGGTCCCAGTCATGTGAGGAGCCAGTCTCTCTGTATTTAAAGATAAACGTCCCATAGATGAGTTTCACACATGGCCTAATTTAGAAACCACTTAAATTATTTGACGGCAACTGCCTGCTTGGAAAAGCTGTTCATTGGTGCCCCCTGGTGGCTATTTTGCTTTGTGCTTAAAAACAGACTACAACAAAGACCTGGGATTGAGGAGATACAATATATTATTAATTCTGTAAGGGACTCTAGAGATCATCTAGTGCAATTCTCACGTTGTAAATGGGGGCTGACAGCATCTAGACATCATTCCAAAATATCATGATGAATGCTATGCTATGCTTTGGGTGAGTACAGGGTGTGAAAAAAGTATGCAGGAGGTGACAGCTATTCCAGACTTGAGAGAGCAGTTTCCAGAGACAATTGCTTCTGAACTGAAACCTGGAGGACAGCCAGGAATTGAACGGTGAAAGTGGCCCAGTCAAAAGGAATGGCAAATACCCAAGCGCAAAAGTAAACAGACCATGATTTGCTCGGTATTGAAGAAAATAATAGTGACCAATTATAAGAGCTTGACAAGTACCAGGTGCTGTCCTAAGCTCACTTAATGCTCACAACAACCCTATGAGATGGTAACCCTCAACCAGCCCTATAGTAATGGATAGTGGCCATTTATAGTTTACTTTCTTTAACATTTTTTGAAAAAGATCTAGCTTTACAAGGACTGTTATTACCCTAAAGTACAAAAGCTGCTTCTATGTTTTTAAAAGGGTTTATTCAGAATTGCTTTATAAAACACCTGGAAAAAACAAAATGGGTCAGATGCCTTATAAGGTCCTTGAGATAAGCTGAGGAGAAAAGAAAACACTTCTAAATTTAATTAAACTGTAAATTATGTTTTAATTATAAATATAGTAAAGTGCACGCTTTGTAACTGCTTTTCCCTTTTCCTAGTTTCTACTTTAGAGTATAACCTCACATAAAGGCACTATAAGGTAGGAGCTCTGAAATCAGACATGCACCTGAACAAAGTTTCACCACATATTAACTGTGACCATGGATAACTTTCTTAACTTTAAGTTTTTGCATCTACAAAATGAGGTTAATATCTTCCTTGCTATACTGCCACAAAAAATAAAATAGAACACATTATGTATATATGCAGCTCATGCAGCAGATTTTTTGTTTCTCATATCCTTACGTGTCTAGTGGTCTTACTTTCTTTGATGCTGCTTCTGCAGGGCAGCCTCTGATAACTGTCCCTGAAGGATCAATTTTCTTTGCTTGTCAATATCTCCTTCCATTCGAGCAAAAGCATGAGAACCAATGAAAGAGAGATCGACTCCCAAACCTTCATCCTCCTCTTGTTGGTTATCTGTAACAAAAATACTATGATCAATAGAGAACTTATGACCACACTAGAGAGAGAATGATATAGACTGTGAATGCTGCAGTAGGGATGACTGGGAGGTAACTAAAAAAACTGGTGTTAAGCTGTTTTTGAGAACATAAAACTGTCATCAAATTTAGGCATTTGTAGATCTGAAATCATGAAAAAACAACATGTCCATGTGTGACAGAAGTTTTATGAATATGTGAAATCAAATCAGGGTAACCTGGGTGTAACCTTAGGACAAAAAGGGTGGAATGTGATTGCACTCAAAAAGAAGTAATTAGATTGAGTTTGGGTTTAAAGACAGCTCATCACAGAGCATCTAATAAAAGAGAAGTATAACAAACAAACATTTAGGAGAATTTACATAGCATTGTGTAAGGAGGAAGTATCTGACTGGCACATCAACTCCAGTCCTTTTGTCAGGTAACACCCCAAGGAAGCTGGATGAACCACGATGGCAGGGTATGGTCCACAGTCACTAAAATATATTTCCGTCGTAATTCAGCAACCTCATTTTCTGCACTGGTCATGCCAACATAATCGTGTTGGTCCTTAAGAGTTCTAGCTCTCACTACAAATTAACAAGTAAACTTTCTGGTATATCGCAAGACCACTGAGTATGGGTAGTAGAAACCAGGCTCTTAGGAAGAGATCACCTCTTAACGTGGTGCCCATCACCTTACAAAAAACCTGTTAAAAACAAAACCAGAAAAAGCTTGCACCATAAAGAACTTCCCAAGGCAATGCCACTCGAATCATCAGCTGGGACTTCCACATATCCACACTTCACTGCTCCTCAAACTGTGACAGGCCAATAGTTTAGAAGGGGCTGCTTTCATTAAAAATACTCCTCAAGTAAAGCTTGGTTGTATATATATGGACTTAACATTCTCATTAAAAATATTTAAGAATACTAAGGCCTCTGTCTATAAAGTGACAATATTTTCTGGCATATAAATGCAAAATCATGCTCTCTGAGAATGGTAGATAGAAGAGCACATTTTGGCTAATGAGCTAGTCTCAGAGTCAGTCTAACCAACTGCCCGGCATTCAAACTGGTTTGGCTCTTCAAAATGCCTTATCACACTAAATGCATTTTATGGAGGAAAACATTGTATGGTGCTCACACAAAATGACTCTGGGTCTTATTTCAAGGATCTCCTCTACTGAAGGCTCCCCAAAGTGGGTACCCCTCCAGCAAAACTGGGTTCACAGACGTTTCCTGATGCAAGACCATTTATAAGTAACTCCACCTGATGTCTTATGCTGGTAATAAAAAGTTGAGTAGCTGTCTACAGATTTTAGCTTGACGCTCTTTTTAAAACAAGTATTCACAGTCAGAATCTGACAGTAATTCCCTAAGCTGCTGGATTTCAGGATGCAGACGCAGCATCAAAGCTTATGAAGCATGTCTCCACAGAAAGGCTTATGATCTTAAACACGTATGTGAAATCAGTATAAGCTATCGTACAGAATAAGTTGAGAAGTGCTTCCATCCTAACATGCCTCCTATCTACTACCTTCAACCTACATGAGTACATCTCACAAAGAAACAAAAGGAATGGCTATTGTAATTTTGTCTTAGTATTTAATGTTAGGTACGGCTTTTAGAGGACCCTGTGAAAACTATTTAACATGTTAGATGACAACGTACCTGACGACTATCTCAACAGTGTCCTGCATGAGACGATAAGCTTGTTAGGACGAGAATGCTGTTATATCCACCTCTGAATCCCTGCTGCCTCACAAAGACTTGATACATCTGTCTATCTTTCCACCTATTTGTCTTTGTCTGTCTACCTGACTACCTACCTGTAGATTTAACTTTTAAATTTCAACAACAATAGGCCTCTGAAAACCTCTCAACTGGTCTTGATCTTAGTGTTATACCTATAGAGAGCATCCCAGGTCAAGCTGAACTTCTCACTTTTTGGAGGGTTGGTATCTTATTTTTCTTCCTTAAGAAAGTTAGAATCTTCTAGCCTGGGCACGGTAGCTCAAGCCTGTGATCCTAGCACTTTGGGAGACGGAGGCAAGAGGATTGCCAGAGCCCAGGGGTTTGAGACTAACCTGCATAACATGGCGAGACTTAGTCTCTACAACGACAACAAAGATTGGCTGAGTGTGGTGGCACATGCCTGTAGTCCCAGCTACCAGGAAGGCTGAAGCGTAAGGACGGCCTGAGTCCAGCGGATGGAGGCCGTGGTGGTCGTGAGTGTGCCACTGCACTCCAGCTTGAGCAACAGAGTGACACAGTGAGATTCCGACTCAGGAGAAAAAGAATGTTAGAATCTAGGACTCACCCTCTGGAGCACCAGGTTTCTCACTTATTCTAATCTGCCGTTCAGGTACCACAGGCTCTCCTTCTGCATTTCCAATATCCGCAGGTAGGTATGGCAAAGATCGACTCTCCTCCTTTAACGACCTTGGGAAGTACAGAGGTAGCAACTTTTGGTATGCAGCCTGTGTCAGAAAAGCAAGACATGTTGTGAAAAATAAGGAAGCAATGAAGCAGACCTTAGAATTACTTAGTGCTGTCCATACACCGTGAAGGTGGCTTCCATCAAGGATACAGATCTCACTACCTCTGAGCTCAGACTAGATGCTGTGTGGGACCCTCCACCCATTTTTGTGATGAAGGTCATGGTACTGTTGGCAAGTCAAGCCAAACAAGATGCCCATCCTGGCAATTCCAGGCCACTGAGCCTAAAACGCGCAAGTCTGCCCCTACTGGCTCCATCCCGTCCTTCACTTCCTAATAGTATCCATCCTTCAAAATTCAGCTCAGATGCTATTTCCTTAATACTCCATGTGCCATTGAGGTTCATGTGACCCAGGTTTACTTTCTGAGGGTTTTGGGTAACATTTCTAACTATTTGTAAAGGGCTCTATTTCATAATTTGTATTTTTTCTTAAAGGTTTTTGAAAGAACAAAGACAAATTTTACTTTTTAAAAAAAGAAACAGAATAAAACTCATTCTGTCTTATAATCTCCACGTGGCTTGGTCCATTGCACTCATTCATAAATCCACAATACATTATAGGAATTTAATGCCCTTATTTTTCCTGTATCTTGAAACATTTTGCTTTTTTATCATCCTAGGAATTACTTTATCATTACTTAGCATCATTCATCAATTATTACAAACTATACTAAAATAGACTAAATTATAATAAGGAAACAAAAGAATGATGAAGTAGCCTTCAGTTTTTTTATTATGTTGCCCACTGTATTGTATCATCTTTTAACTGTGTATATAAGACGACTAGAAGCAATGTCTTCATAGTCTTTTTTAAAAAAAATTAAGATATAATTCACACACCACAAAATTCAGCCTTTAAAGTATATAATTCAGTGTTCCAAGAAGCTTTTGCTTGCTTTGGTTTCCAAGACAGGATCTCATTATGCTGCCCCAGTTAGTCTCAAACTCCTGGATTTAAGCAACCCATCCTACCACCTCAGCCTCTCAGGTAGCTAGGGTTACAGGTACACGTCACGTGCCCAGAGTATGACTGCCCAGCTTCGACCGTCTTTCAAACCCAACATTCACAAGGCTATACAATCATCACCACTGTCGGATTTCAGAACGTTTTCACCATATCTCAAAAAAAAAAAAAACAGCAACCCAAACCATTCTCTATTCCTCCCTCTCCAGTCCCTGGTAACTTTCTACCTCTATAAATTTGCCTACTTTGGACATTTCATCAAAGATGGAACATAATATGCAGCCTTTTGTATCTGGTTTCTTTCGTTTAGCATGTTTTCAAGGTTCACCCACATCGTAGCACTTATTAAGTACTCCATTCCTTTTTTGTGGCTGAATAATAATCCATTGTGTGTGTGTCTGTGTATATACACATTTTGTTTATCAGTTCATCGGTTCATGACATTGAGTTGTTTCTACTTTTTTGATCATTATAAAGAATGCTGCTCTGAATACCTGTGTACAAATTTTTGTGTGGATATATGCTTTCAGTTCTCTTTGATATATACCTAAGGGTGGAACTGCTGCACTATATAGTAACTCTATGTTTAACTTTTTGTAGAACTGCCAGACTGTTTTCTGAGGTAGCTGTACAAGTTTTACATTCTCACTGGCTATGTATGAGAGTTCCAATTTCTCCACATCTTTGCCAACATTTGTTTTTCTTTGTAATTACAGTCATATTAGTGGATGTGAAGTGGTTTTGATTTGTATTTCTCTAATGGTTGGTTGTGGGGAGCATCTTTTCGGTACTTACTGGTAATATATATATATCTTCTTAGAAGAAATTTGTATTAGCCATGGTTTTTATTTTTCCTATTCTATGGTGTTTTCATGTTTTAAAAGCTTGCTGGTCGGGTAAGACTGCCCCTCTCAGGAGTAGCTAATTCCTAAAGACAGTAAACAACTTACCTGGGAGCACACTTTGCATATGCAAACCAACCAATCATGAAACTACAGGCCAACCATCTCCTTATCTAACTCTCCTACATGAAACTAATCTTTCCCCTGGCAGAAAACATCCCAGGTTCAGATGTCAGGCAACTGGAGACTATTCCTACAGTGCAAAGTCTGCTTGGAATTATTCAATCCTAAACTGTCTACACTGCCCGGCTTTGCCATGCCTTTCCCTAAGAAAACCCAATGAAGTCTCTGGCTTGGAATACCCCTATCACCTACTTCTGCTGCCTGGTCAAAACCTGGTGTTCCTCCTGTGGCTCTCCATAGCTTGCCATGCCTCTTTTCTCAGGGACTGGGAGTAACATTTAACTTTCCTTAAATGTTATTGACCTCTGTGTTGTCACTCAGTCAACAATTAATTTATTAATTAGAACCTGGGCACAAAACAAGATGTCTACTAAAAACTTTTGCTCATTTTTAATTGGGTTATATATGTATGTATTTTTTATTGTTGAGTTATAAGCGTGTCTAACTTATCTTTTTAATTTTGGCTGTTTGTGCTTTTGGCATCATATCTAATAAACCACTGCTTAACTGATGGTCAAGAAGATTCAAACTTACATTTTCTTCTAAGAATTTTATAATTTTAACTCTTACATTTCCAAGGCAAGGAATACCCTGGATCCCTTTTAAGCTAATTTTTGTATACAGTGTGAGGAAGAGGTCCTGAAAGGACATAGCACGGATTTAATATACTCAATGAGCAGCCATTTTAACATTGCCTAAATCTCATGTTTTTCTAGCAGTTCACTTAACTTACCCTTTAATCACTAGCTAAGGACAGAATATTTCTCAGAGGTAGCTATTGATAATTGCTTTACAACCCCCTCCTCAGCTTGTTTTGTACTAATTAGCTTTTCTATTTCAAGTATTTGCCTCCACCCATTAGACCCAAGTTAACTTAATCAGTCCTTCATGACCTTTGTGACACAGACCCCATCACATGGCAGCAGTCATGTGACTAGCCCACCTGTCTGCCTGTGGTCCATCACCTGATGTCAGTACCAGCGCTTACCTGCCCCTTCGTGATGATGTGGAGCAGACCACCATCCAACCACCTTAATGACATGCTCCCATCAAGGGGAATGTTTAAAAGCATTCAACTTGGAACAGCCAGCCGCCACTGCCTTACTAGACTCTGGTGTAGCCATGTGCCCCTTGAGCTATGGCCACTGCCATGTTTTCTAACCCTAGTCCCCTTCCCTACCTTAGGGAGGTGAATCTTCTGTTTTTCTCTCTCGAATTTACTTTTTAAATAAACTATACTTTCCAATCGAACTTTTGTGTAATTTTTTGCATCTTTCTTGTGGCACCAGATTGCACGCTAGACACCCACACCCCCAGCGGGCCTAACCTAACATTCTGGAGGCCCCAGCTAGGAGTGTGACCTAACAGGTCCAATTTCATTCTTTTGCATGTGGATATACAGTTGTCCCAATACCATTTGTGGAAAAAACGATTCCTTTCCCCCATTGAACTGCCTTGGAACCATTGTTGAAAATTCAATTCCATCGATACTTATGCCAGTACTATAGTTTTGATTATTAAAGCTTTGCAGTAAATTTAGAAATTTGTAAATATGAATCCTTCAATGTCCTTCTTTTTTTCTCAAGATTGTTTCGACTATTTTGGGTCCTTGCATTTCCATGTGAAATTTAGGATCAAGTTGTCAATTTCTGCAAAAAGCGAGTTGGGATTTTAATAAGTATTACATTAAATCTATAGTACAATTTGGGGAGTACTGTCATCTTAACAACATTAAGATTATTGGATCTTTAAAATTTCTTTCAAAAGGCTTTGTAGTTTTCAATGTACAAATCTTATTGTTCTTTTGTTTAGTTCTAAATATTGATTTTTTTACTGTATATAGAATTGTTTTCTTAATTTCAGTTTTTGGGTTATTTATTGCTAGTATGTGGAAATGCAATTTATTTTTGTATAATGATCTTATGTCCTGTAATCCCATTGACCTCTATTAGTTCTTACAGTCTGTGTGTGAGTGGGTGTAGACACTTTAGGATTTTCTGTAAGATCATGTCATCTGCAAACAGAGATAGTTTTACTTGTTTCTTTCCAACCTGGGTGTCTGTTAATTTTTCTTGCCTAAATAACCTGGCTAGAAAGCCCAGCACAATGCTGAATAAAAGTGGCAAGAGTGAACATCCCTGTCTTGTTTCTGATCTTAGACATTTCACCGTTATGCTGAAAGACTGAAAGCTTCACGTCTAAGATCATGGCTGTAGGTTGAAGAAATTCTCTTCTATTTCTAGTTTGCTGCATGCACCACAAAAGAGCGTCGGATTTTGTTCAATACTTTTTTCCTGCAGCTACTGAAAGGATCTTGAGGTTCTAGCCTTTATTCTATTACTATGGTTTATTACGTTGATTGGAGTCTGCGTGCTGAGCCAGTGTTGCATTCCTCGGATAAACCCTACTTGGCGATGGCTTATAGCCCTTTCCTTTCGTATGGGCTGGTGCATAAGCGCGCAGCATTTCCCTGCTTGCGCATGGAATGCAAACGTCACAGAATGGCTGCTTGACTGGTCACAGCTCATCACCGCTGACTGACGGATCACCGTGGATTAAAGCATCGTAATGGTCTTCGCCAAAGCCCGAGGATCTTCTTGAACACGGAAAATCCCTCAGGCCGAACTGGCCTTCTTTGAAGTGAGAAGCCATTTTCTTGCTGTGCTTTCCCCGAGGGCATTCTCCCTGAACACCACAAATATTTCAAGCAGTCTCTGCTAAACTCAAACAGAAGAATATGTCAGAAGTGTTCATTTTTTCCCCACTCAACACTCCCGCTTTTTTAGCCCACAAGTAGCACTTTCTTCAAATTTGCAAAATGCAAGACGTATTCACAAGTACAGCATTGTCACTCCAAATGACAAACGATAAACTTCCAACACTGTAGCATCACAATGCCAAAAACAAACGTTACAAAGTTATGCATCAATCTAATATGTTGCTGAGTTTAGTTTTGCAATATTTTTAAAGGATTTTTGCATCGCTATTCATGTAAGATGTTGATCTGTAGTTTTCTTGTTGTAGTCCTTTCTTTTAAAGTACCTACCTACCTATCAATGATCTATCTATCTCTTATCTATTTATCTTATCTCTGTCTATCTTTTTAGAGATGGAGCTTCACTATGTTGCCCAGTATTATGAACTCCTGGCCTCAATCTTGGCCATCCAAAGTGCTAGGATTACAGGTATGAGCCACTGTGCCCAGACTGTGTGCAGTCTACTTTTAACTTTCATGGGATAGAGTTCAGAATTCAGAATTTTTCATTTTCAGCCCATAATAGTAGAGAGAAAACAACTAAATAAAGATACTTTGTAATCACTGAAAGAATTAAAAAATGAATGCAAAGAAATGGATAGCCGCACTCTAATGATGATCACAAGATTTGTCATGTAAAGTAAAATCTCAAACACTGAATATCCAGACAACAATATTCTAGATTTTCTCCAATTAAACAATCTGTGAGTTAATAATACATTTCTAAGGACAAAGAGAAAATACGGTATTTTCATTCACTGAGTTGTTCAACAGGAAGAACTTCACCACAGAATATTTTGTGATAAGAAATGTGGACCATCCATCCCATTTTGCTAAAGAAGATGTGTGACAGTATTCTTTCATCTTTTATGATGTTTGTGCAATAAAATTTACTTGACACAAAGAGGTCTGCTATGTTTAAATTCTTACTGAAATGTCTAATAAAATCTTCTTAATTCTCCCTTTATTCTTCTATAAATTATTCATAAATGACTTTTTATTTTTTAAACTTTAGAGTCATGGGGTACATGTGAGGATTTGCTACATAAGTATACTGCATGAAAAAGAAGCTTAGGCTTCTAGTGGACACGGTACCCAGTGAGTGGCTGTGGACCCCTTCTCCCCGTCCTTCCCTCTTTGAGCAGTGCCCAGAGTCTGCTGTTCCCACCTTTGTGTCCATGTACCCAGTGTTAAGTTCCCACTTATGAGGGAGAACGTGTAATATTCAGTTTTCTGTTTCTGTGACATTTCACTTACAATGATGGTCTCCAGCTGTACTCATGTCGCTTCAATGGACGTGAATTTTTTCCTCTTTATAACGGTGTGGTATTCCACTGTGTATATGTATTACATTTTATTTATCCAGATCAGTTTTGACTGGCATCTGTGTTGGCTCCATGTTTTTGCTATTGTGAATTAGTGCTGCAATAAACATCCATGTACGGGTGTCATTTTGGTAAACTGATTTATGCACTTCTGAGTATATTCTGAGAAGTGGGACTGCTAGGTTGTATGGTAGCTCAAATTTTAGTTCTTTGAGAAAATACCAGGTTGCTTTCCACAAAGGCCGAACAAACTTACATTCCCAACAGTGTGGAAGGGTTCTCTATTCTTTTTCTCCACAGCCTCACCAACATCTGTTATTTTTTGACTTTTTAATGATAGCAGTCCTGACTGGTATGAAGTGGTATCTCATTATAGTTTTGATTTGCATTTCTCTGATGATTAGTGATGTTGAGCACTTTTTCATCTGTGTTGACTGCTTGCATATTTTCCTTTGAGAAGTGTTTGTTCATGTCTTTTGCCCACTTTTTAACGGGGTTATTTGCTTTCTTCTGTCAGATGCTTTGCATTCCTTGTAGATCCCGTTAGGTCTTTGTTGGATGCATAACTTACAAATAGTTTTGCATAGTCTGTGGGTTGTCTCTCTTCTCTTGACAGTTTTTTTTTGCTATATACCAACCTTTTTAGCTTGATAAGGTCCCATTTGTCAATTTCAGATTGTGCTGCATTTGCTTTTGAGGACTTGGCCATGAATTCACTGCCTAGGCCAATCTCCAGGAGGGTGTTTCCTAAGTTTTTTTCTAAGGTTCTTATAGTTTGAGGTTTCACATTTGAGTCTTTGATTCATTTTGAGTTAAATTTTGTATATGATGAGAGGTAGGGTTTTTTAAAAAGAGGGTAAATGCTGACAGCTATTTCTCCAGGTATATTGAGGGTAAAGATTTTTTTCTCTATTTCTCCGGGCCTGGGTCAGGTGCCCAGTAAGCTACCACAGCACCGTGGTATACGTGTGAGCACGGCATGTGCCACACTGTAGGGAGATCTTTGCTTGCTTGTCTGTCTCATTATTGACCTACAGACTCCCTGAGAGCAAGAGCTGTATCTTACTTGACAGCCTATTCTAAAACAATGGCCAAATCTCCAGCTTACACTTCACTCTCCAGCTGCCACCTGATAAGCATTGTGACTGGCTGATCGTCTGCCCTGACAATCCGCCAATCTCCGAGATTCAACACCCTCCGAAAAGAACTTGTCTTCATCCCCTCTCGAAAATGTGTTCCCCTTTCTATTTGTTATCTCATTTGTGGCATCACTGTCTACCTAGGAGTCCTGTTTAATTCCTTTTTCCTTTCCCCCTACATATTTAATCAACCATCAACTCCAGCTAAACTTCTTTACTAAACAGTTACAATTTCAGCATCACCAGTGCCCTTGTTCTCATTTGGAATATTGCAACCATCTCTTATCTCCTCTTGCAATCAGTCTTTCTTGTTCCAAATCATCTTCCACACAGATGAAAAAGATACTAGATCACATAATTTGCTTGCTTAATCCTCTTGTTTCTCAGCCTGTAATTCCAGCACTTTGGGAGGCCGAGGTGAGCAGATTGCCTGAGCCCGTGGGTTCGAGACCAGCCCGGGCAACTTGGCGAGACCTCATCTCTACAATCAATCAAAAATTAGCTGGGCCTGGTAGTACACGCCTATAGTTCTGGCTACTTGGAAGGCTGAGGCGGAAGGATTGCTGGACCCCAGCAGGCTGATGCTGGGGTGGTCATGAGTGTGCCACTGCACTCTCGGCGACAGAGTGAGACTCCAAGTCAAAAACAAAACAAACAAACAAAAAACCCTCGTTTCCCCACTGTACAACTGATGAAAACCTAAATCCCACAGTACGTGACACAGACCTTGAATGATCCTGCCCCTACTTAACTTTCATTTTTGCCACACTGAGTCTCACATTTTATATAACAGTAACACTAACCACTATGCTATTTCTTACTTACATATCTTTGCTTAGGTTTGTATGACAATTCTCACTTGCCTCTCTTTTGGCAAATCTTATTTATCTTTTGTAGTGATTTTCACTTACATATCACTTCCTGTGGGAAGCATGTCCTAACCTCATGCCATGCTGGAATTATGTCCTCTTTCTTAAACCTCCATTAATGCACTTATCACAATTATCCTTGTCTGTCTCCACAACAGAAAATGGGCTCCTTGAGGAAATGACCATGACTTATTCACCAGTGTATTCCCAGAACCTAATATAGCAAACCTGATATACGGTAGACATTCAATCAAAAATCATTGGAGTATAGGTAAACCAGGTGGAATAAGAGATAGCAAACAAAGTAAATGTCTTTTTTTCTTCAGTAAATTCAAAAATACCTGTTAGATCATCTATGGAGCTATATATCCTTTGAGTAGATACCTCACATGTACTAACTCAATTATCACAAAAATTCTGTGATATAGGTACTATTAGCATTCCTATTTTACCAAAGAGGGGTTAAATAACTTGCCCAAGGACACAAAACTGGGAAATATATTAGAAGCTGAATTGAACACAGAACTCTAAAACTAAATAAGGCTTAATAAGAAAAAAAGAAATGATTTTCTAAAATGTCTTGAAATTGCATTGAAACATTCTAAGCCTAACTACAGACAACAAAACATGTAAACCTCACAACTTCCTCAGTGCCAATAACCAGGCTAGGTTCACACCAGGTCAGGCAGACACCAAAGCTTTCCTAGCACAGCAGCAATTTTCCAGTTTTGCTGCCAAACACTAGTGCTCAGGTTATAAGTGGATACTTTGAGAGCTAACACAGGGAAGCAAGCAGAACAATCACACTTGATAAGATCTCACTTACAGTAACAACAGTTTAGCAGTAAAAGACATGAACAAAATTTGCTCCTTCCTGATTGTTTTTAGTCTCCAGCATAGTCCTTTTCAGTGAATGACAGCAAGTTCCACTGCCAATGATACACTTACTTAGGGTTCGTGTGCTGGAAATTCAGTAAATATATACTGATAAGACAAAAGCAAACACTTAAAAGCAAAAGTAAGATTTACATAATGTAACAATTAGCAAAATACCTCTTCAAGATCAGAGACAGCAAATACTATTTTTTCAATGGTTTCTCCATGAATCTCTAGGAATCTCCTTACTGTGCCTAAGGAAAAAAACAGAAATATGATTCAGTAAATAAAAAACTACTTACGCATAAAGGAAAATCAAACTCGTCAAAGTTTTATTTTTATAATGGATCACTTCTCATTTCATCCAGGTCTCTGCTCAGTGATTTTCTATCAGTGCATCCTGCCCAGACTACCAACATAAAAACCTTTCTCTGATTTGCTTTCCTCCAGAGCAACTGTTACGGGCATTTTATGGAGTTACTTGCTCAGTGTATATCCCCTCTGCCCTCTCCTCCTCATCTGCTAGAATGAAAGCGCCACAAAAGAAGACACTTTATGCTGCTCTATTTCCAGTGTCCAGAACAGTGCATGGCCATGCAAGATGCCGACTCTAGACAATTCTCCCTTATCCAGCATATTCTTCTTATTCCCCGGGACCTCTCTTTGACCAGAATGATCTAGCACAAGTGTCTTCCCATTCACTCAGCTACAGAATTAGACGTCCGACTCAGCCCTTTATCCTGACAAAACTCCATAAAACCAAAGTGGAACTATTTTTTTCTTAATTCCTATGTTATCCTGCTTCTTCTCTATCAACTTCCTGAGAACAAGACCTATTTTTTTCAGTTCTTAGCTCACTGGATCTCTCTCTAACTTTAGTTCTTACCACCCAGGCCCTTACCTTTCTAAAATGTTCTCCAGGGTTCTGTCCTCAACATTCTTTTTTTTCCTGATACATAAATTCTCCTTAGCTCACTAATTTGCTCGTTCAGTTTTACTGCAAATGCTGATGGCTGCAAAATCTTTGTATTGTTTTCTAAACAAAAGTTCTGAATTCCGTAATGCATGGATATACTATCCAGATAACCCACAGAGACCTCAGACTCAGCATGTCCCAACCTGATCCCAACAGGTTCAAATCCTTAACTCTACCTTCTTCCCCCCAAACCTGCTCCTTTACCTGCATTTCGTATCTCAGTTACATATCAACATCCAACCAATTACCCAAGCTAGAATCCTGAATTTCCTCTGGCATTTCCTTTACCTCTTCCTTCATCCTGCATTTTCAAATAGTCCCCAGGAATCTTCGTTCTCTTTCCTTTAATTTTAAAGATGTGGGGTACAATTCAGGATTAGGTATCCAAGTGGTCAATGTACAGGTAACGTTTGGGCCTCCCTTTGGTTCTCACTTCGCCTGGCTTGAGATCAGGTGCCCTGATTTAAGTTGTGTCTCTCCCTCCCCAAATTTTAATTCTACTGTGAGTATTTTGAACATTGACTCCTCCTCTCTCCAGGTTCTCAATGCTCACACACTTGGGCAACAAGCTCATAACCGTTCTCCTTGCTTCTCCCCCCCACCAAGTTCATATCTTCACTGATGCCTGAATTACCCTTACAAAACACTTGTCATGGCTCAGCACTGCTTACAGCTTAAGATTCAGTGTCCCTGGTATGACTCTCTATACTCTAGTACCAACTAACCACTGATCCTTACTTTGTTCCTTAGTCCTATTTCTAACTATTCCTTCCATGTATCTTATGCTTTAGCCAAATCATCTTCTTCTCTGTATTCTAAACATGCTACTTTTATGCCGCCCTATCTCTGCTTGCATGGTTACCTTGGATTGGATACCACTCACCCATCACTTCCATCTCTTGCTGTAACTATTTAACTAGTGGTAAAAGTTTTTTTAAAGATTCAATTTACATAGAGCATCTCCAGTACTTACGAAGTGCTATGTGTGTTGCATCCTCTAAAGGATAACCTCGTTTTGCAGAATTGATGACACAGAATCCAACAGAAGACATTGACTGCTCTCTGCAATCAAATAGAAAACACAAATATTGCACTATAAACATTCAGTGTATACATAAAAATACATAACTAATTAAAAATGCAGCTAAACACTTTTCCTACCTCAACAAATCTACTATAACAGCTAATTATATTAATTATAATTTAATTGTTCTCTTTAGGGGATTTGTATTTCACATAAAAGCTTAATAAGATGGGAATAGGTTAAATCTGCAAATCTCTCAAATCCATACCATTTATCTTGCTGAGTTTGAAAAGATAATTCTTTCTATATTCAGGATCCTCCTAAATTATCTAAGTCCCTCAAAATTTGACTTCCATCACGAGGTTTTATCTTTACAACCGGGACTTTACCCATGTACGCATGCTATGTCCAGAAAATGACTAGACCATACTTCGCCAGTTGAAGCACATTTCTGTAGCAGCTGTACAGGGAACTCTCAGCCGCTGTGCGGTAGCGGCTCTTGTATTTAGGTCCCACTGTGTGTATGATGAACCGGGCAGCTAAGTTAAATCCTTTTGTCAACTTTGCTTCACCTGTTCGGCAACCTGAAAACAATGCAAACATACTTAAGATAGAAGTATGAACTTAGAGAAATTCCTGTTGAAAATATGAACTGAACACAAGCATGTACCTGTTTCTTCTGTTCCAAAATGACAGTGAAGCAATACAATAGGTATAAGACCAGAGACAAAGGAAGTGAGAAAGAACACAAAGCAGTAAGCATCAACAAAATTTTGGAAGGTAGAAAGTCAATGGACTAATAATAACTGACTTGGCAGAGCAGAGAAACCTAACTGCTTGCAGAAAATACCCAAATCACATGAAGACACATTCCTGAGAAGTTTTATAAAATCAGAAACAGAGACAAGATCATAAAGTTCCCAGGAAGAAACTGGAAACATACAAAGAATCAGGAATGAATACAGCATCAGATTTCTCAACAGCACTGTTCAAAACAGAAAACAATGAAGCAGCACCTTCAAAATTCTGGAAAACGATTTCCAAACTAGAATTCTATTTCCAAGCAAATTGCCAATTAATATGAAGGTAGAAGTAAGGTCTCAGTAATCTGTACTCTTCTCAGAAATCTCCTGGTAGATTTACTCACAAAAATGACGGAGTACATTAAAGAAGAGAAAGACATGAGATTTAGAAAGTGGGGGAAGCTACCCCACCAAACAGAAAAAAGAATTTCCGGCCCAGTACGGTGGCTCAAGCCTGTAATCGGGCTGAGGTGGGAGGCGAGCTTGAGACCAGGAGTTCAAGGACAGCCTGAGCAACATCTCGAGGCCTCATCTTTACAAAAATAAAATAGAAATTAGCCAGGTGTGGTGGCGAGCACCTGCAGTCCCAGCTACTCGGGAGACTGAGGTGGAAGGACTGCCTGAGCCCAGGAGGTCGAGGCTGTGGTGAGTCGTGATTGTGCTGCTGCACTCCAGCTTGGGCAACAGAGTGAGACCCTGACTCAGAAAATAATACATTATAGTGCAAGACAGTATAAAATACGGTCCTACCAGGGTAGAGAAACCACTTTGGGCTTTGATGGCGTACTTCTAATGATACAGTCTGATATTCATAGTTTTTACAGTAGAAACAACACATTATCAACTCAATCTATTCAATCAAAATCCTCAAGAACTTCTATTTATCAGCTACATAAAGGATGCCTTCTCCATTCTTGGTATTGGGCACAGGGAAGCTACTTCATACAGTTCTCATTCACGTGGAGTTTACAATTTAATGAGGACATGATCATCACATGGCAATTTACAAAATTACAACTGTGATAAAGGCACAAAAGACAAGTACTGCAGGCTGGGAGCATGTATCACGTGGAGATCGACCTATTCTGAAATAAAAGAAACAGCACTTTGAGGAAGAGATGCAAGTCAAGACGTAGGAATAAGGGTTCATAATAGCACATGCAAAATTGGAAAGGAGCTTAAATAGCGAGGTAGTGACAGTTCAGTTTGGCTCACATGCGGTGAGGAAGAAAAAGAGGGTGAGGGATAAGCCTGGAGGTGAGTGAGTGAGATTTTGTATGGCCTTGGAGGTCAGCTTGAGGAGTCTGGATTTTAAGTTTAAATGAGGTCACTGCATGGTTTAACGAAGAGGAGCAATAAGAAGGGATTTACACTTACTGGTTCATGTGTGGACAGTGGATTTAAAAAAGGAAGAATGGATGTAGGGAGACCAGTTGTGAGAGGCTACCACGGTAGTCCAGGCAGCGGGAAACAGTTGCCACACTAGGCTGGAGGTAGTGGTGATGAGTAGAAATAGATTCAAGATAATTTAGGGCAGATGTAAGCCTTTACTGTGAGAATAAGGAAGAGGGAAGTATTAATCCTAAAGTTTCTTGCATGAAAAATGGAGTGGAAGGGAATGCCATTTTATTGAGATAGAAAATGCTTCTTTACACAAGAAGGGTTGTCAAACCAGATTTTCCCATCCTGAAGCCGGGTAATGTTCTGAACTTACTGCAAGACTTTAAGATTCATCCCTGTTAAGTCTGTCATTTTTTGCCTCAACTTCTGGTCAGTTCAGGTATTTAAATCTTGATTCTATCATCCAGTATCTCCTGCTACCCATTCAACTTCAGTAAGTCGCACTTTGTTATCTTTTATTAAGTTGTTAATTAAAATGTAAAAAGGGGATAGGATTGATTAAGTACTCAGCCCTTCAGTGCATCCAATAACCTCTCTTAAAGTTGGCACTGATTCATTAAAGAAGACAACTGAAGCCTAATAATTAACACCAGAAATAATACCTGTTGAACACTTAGAACGTGCCTGGTAGTTAATGTTCAGTACTTAATCTTCAAGATATCAAGTTTTGTCCCTCCTCAAATAATTATTTATTAAGCTCTTGCTACTATTACTATCTCCATTTTAGAGATGAAGAAACTCTAATGAGGAGATGAGGAGACTCAGAGGTGAAGTAACTGGACTTAAGTCACATAGCAAAGGGCAGAGTTATGATATGAACCCAGCTTAGACACTCTTGAACATGTTATTAAATATTGAAGTTTTACATGTATACTTATGTTAAACTTTCTTATTTTCTTCAATATCCATAGGTCTAGCTCTAAGGTGTATGTAAACATACATGTATATATGTACACACACCATCAGGAATTTTTGCAGACTAGCTATTCTGTTACTTTTACCAAAGAATTTCTCAGCATTATTTTTAATATCCTTTCTAATTTCTACATGCTCTTCATGGTATATTGTTTTGTAGTTTAATTAAGGGTTTTACCTCCCTCTACAAAATTGAGTTAGTAAAAATTCAGTTTCTTGACCAAAAAATGTAATTCTTTTCTTTCTATTCCTTCTTTCTCAGCACCAGCACTATACATATTCCTGTTCAAATTCTGGTATTTTTATTAGGTTAGAAACTAGTTGTCAGTGTTAAGTGGTAGGAGATAGAAAAAAGCAAGATTTTATACAGGTGGGATTTGCTATTTACATTAACATTGCTGAATTTCATAAATACTTTTTATAAAATGAGAAGACTGAATATCACAATATTCCATTTGGGCTCAAATAACAGTAACACAGGACTTCTAGGTTAGTAATTTTAAAGTTTTTTCAGTTCAGAAGGATGGTTGTTTCACAAGGCCAGGAAAATGCTACCAAAGATCTAACCAGCTACAATTATTGTCATTTCAAAACTAAAGAACATGACAGTGAAGTTTTACTGAGAGTAAATTCTCAGGAGTCAGCTTTTAATACATTCCAAAAAGTGTTAAATATTGTAAAAACTGAGCTTTCAAAAGCTATTTTAATTTAGTTTCAACAAAAGAAAAAGTTGTATCTATATACTTTCCTAACTTATAAGCAAAATATGCTTCTTCAAGGTAGAGGATATCAAAATCAGTATTTCCTAAGCAATAATATACTTAAGAAAATTCACTCACCTTTAAGTTTCTGGAGTTCCTCCTTCAAATCAGGTCCTGCAAGCATGAAAATACTTTCTGACACAGGATTCTTATCTGTGAGACTTTCATTGCTGGTATTCACAATGGCTATACAGTTCAGTAATGCCACATCACCTTTCCTGAGGAATCAACCAACAATTAAAGAACAAGTGTGTGGAAGAAGAGGGAGATAAGGAACCTACTTTCTAATTCTTTGAAAACATTCTATTCTTGCCTCTGTTTCACAGTGCTGCTTTCACTAGCTCACAAGCTAAGCAACAGTAAAAAGAAAATTTTGATTAAAAAAATTAAACTGGTATCTTAGACAGATCTTTAATGCAGCTGCTACAACTCTGAAACTCACAAAATCATCATGTTATGCTTTTGCTTCTTACCTATTTCTCTTTCTTTGTGATAGACTCTTACAGAGCTAAAAGTAGTTGGCTTAAGAATTTAGATATAGCAGTATTATTCATAATAGCAAAAAGTAGAAACAACCTAAATGTCTATCAGCTAACGAACTAATAAATGTGGTATATCCATGCAATGGAATATTATTAAGCCATAAAAAGGAGTCAAGTACTGATTCTTAATACAACATGGATGAATCTTGAAAACATTATGCTGAGTCACAAAAAAACACATATTTCATTGTAATGATGCAATTTATATGAAATGTCCAGAATTGGCAAATCTACAGAGACAGAAAGTAGATTAGTGATTGCCTAGAGTTGAGGGACTGGGGGAGACAGGCAGGACTGCTAATAGGTACATGGCTTTGGGCTGATGAAAACATTGTAAAACTGACTGTGGTGATGGTCACACAATTCTATGAATACTGTATACTAAAAACCACTGGCTTGTATAATTTAAATTGGTGAATCATATGGTATGTGAATTATATCTCAATAAAAAAAATTTTTTTTAAAGGAATCAACTACTACTAATACATGCAACAACACAGATGAACTTAAATGATTCTGCTGAAACAAGCCAGGCAAAGTACATGATTCCATTATATAAAACTAACTGAAATGCAAACTAACCTATAGTGAAAGAAGATCAGAGGTAGCTTGAGGATGTGAAGAAAGGGATTAAAAAGAAACACACTGAAACTTTTATGTTCCTTTTTTGGAGGCGACAGATAAATTCACTATCTTTAGTGTGGTGATGGTGTCATAGATGTATGCATACTTCAAAACTTATCAGATTATACATTTTAAATAGGTACTGTTTATTGTAAGTCAATTATACTTTAATAAAGCCTTATATGTATATGCAAATAAATACTTCAATAATGCCAGGGCTTACAAAAAAAAGTTTAGAAGAAATTATAAGAAAGTATCATTTCCTCACAATATGATATAATCAAAGAATTACCAAAGAACCACTTTTCCATTGATATCCTTATTATAAAGAAAAGGAGATCTAATCGTGTCTTCTTGAAATATTTCAGCTGTGGTGTCAGAGGAATTTAATTCATCTTCACAGGAGTCACCCCAGCTTGGTAGTGTATCCACCTCCACAAACTGGGAAGGTGCACCCAAGGGATCCAT
Source organism: Carlito syrichta (assembly GCF_000164805.1). Lineage (NCBI taxonomy): Eukaryota > Metazoa > Chordata > Mammalia > Primates > Tarsiidae > Carlito > Carlito syrichta. Next base: position 177,582 of record NW_007251233.1, read on the forward strand.
GGAATGGAAACTTTTTTTTCCCCCAAATGCCTTAGCAATTCAATATTCACTGGAGACTTTAGCTTAAGAGAAAAGAAAGAATTATTTTAATAGAGAAGCACAGATATTACTTGAATTCTATTAAATCAAAAAACAAAATTCTTCTGTGAAATACCCAATAGTACACTATGCGATTATAGTCACTTAAATAGTCCATTCAAGACAACAGACAACAAAGATTGCTACAGCTTTTCTAAAACAGGAATAAAGGATTATTATTTAAGTATAAATTCTTTTCAAAGAATTACAGCCATTAAAAAATTACATGGCCTATTAATTCAACTTCCCAGAAACAGGACTATTCATTCAACATTCACTGAGTGTCTACTACTGAAAAAGAGAAAGTGATAGATGCTGCAAGAGATACAAAGGTAAATATACGTACATTAAAGGCTTTAGACGGTAATATAAAGGATGTATTAAGACAAAATGAGAAGCAGGGAGGTTACCGCAATCAAGTAGTAAGAGTTGATAAAAATTTGAACTAAGTAGCACAAGAGATAGAGAAGGAGACATAGATTTAAGAGACAAAATACAAAGGAAGAATGAACAGGAGTTGACAGTTTAAATGATACAGTATATGAGACAGTGCTGTGGCAGGTGGTTGGTTGTACTAAAATGCAAAAATCAGAAGAGAAGAATGATAGAAAGACACATAGCATCAAGTACTAGAGAGAGGTCATGGAGCAGGTTGCCAGAGATAAGGAGAATCCATTTGCCAGTAAATCAGACAGCTGTTTCAGTAAAATGGCATTTATTCATCCAATAAATGTTTGTAAGCATCTATTATGTGTTACGTACTATTCTAGGCATTGAGGATACACTGGTGATAAGACAGTGCAAGTCCCTACCCTTAGGAGGAGGTAAGATGATAAAAAGTGAAGAAGCATGCGAGTGCTTAACAGAATGACTGGAGGCAATAAGTATTATGAGGCAAAAGGTGACATCTGCGTGGAGAGTTAAAGTGAGAGGACAAGTCATGTGAAGTTCTGAGGAATGTTTCAATCAGAGGAAACAGCAAGTGCAACGGCCAAAAGGGTAGGAAGGAGCTTGGTATATTCCAGGACAAGCAAGAAGGTCAGTTTGGCTAGAGAAGAAAGGCAGGTAATGAGTGATAGGGAATGATGTTGGTGAGAGAAGGAAAGGCCAGATGATATAGTCTGTAAGCCATGGTAAGAAGTTTATAACTTGTTCTAAATATGAGGGGAAGCTATTAGGGGATCTTGATTGCAATAATGACTAAACATACACAATATTCAAAAAGATTACTCTAGCTACGATGAAACTGAAAAGGGGCAAGAGTAGAAGCACACCAGTAGAACATAGTTTCAGGTATCTAGGTGAAATGATAGTGGTGAGAAATGTTAGACTTGGAATGCATTTTGAAGGTAGAGTCAACAAGACTTGCTAAATGAATACAGATAGTGGGGAGAAAAGGCAGAACTAACGATAACTCCTAGATTACTTGCTTAAGCTATTGAATAGATATAATGCTATTTACAGAGAAGGGAAAAATTGGAATGGCTGTGGGGTGGAGTGATAACCAAGAGATTTTCTTTTCCTTATGTCTTTTTGGATGTGTTAAGTTTGAGATGTTCATTATATGGCCAAGTGTTTATGTGAAAATATTAGGCTAGGGCTCAGCAAAGATACTGGGCTAAAGATATAAATTTGGAAGTCTCAGCATATGGATGGCATTTAAAGTTATGGGAACTGGATAAGACAGCCTAGAGGGTAACTGTAAATAGAAAAAAAGAGATCCACATTCTGAGCACTACAAATCAGAAACAAATCAGAAAGCACGATAGTGAAGGACTGGTAAGAAAGGAAGGAAAACCAGAAAAGTATGGTGGCCCAAAAGTCAAGTGAAGAAAGTATTTCAAGGAGTGCCTGAGACGAATCAGAGTTAAATGCTACTGAAATGTTGACACAGACTAAGAACTGGCTAGTGGGTTTGGAGAGTTGGAGGTCATTGGTAACATGAACATATGTGGGAGCATATAGATGATTAGGGAAAAAAAGCTGGCATGTGAATTTCTTTTATTGAGAAGCTTTTTGGTATAATCCTAATGTTTGTTGTTAGAGTCAAGCAAAACAAGCACGTTCTTCCACAACTAATTCCTTTGTGTTTCTTGCTGAGACACATGAGATTCTAACTAGAATGAGCATGGATCTAGTGCAATATGCTAATTCTTGTATCAATACCATGGAATAGGAAATGTGATCATTTGTATAACATTTCAGAAAAGTTTTGTAGGTTATACCATGATAAATCTGTATAAGAGATTATACTCACTTGCTATTAAATACTCCTTTAAAATTATTTTGAAATGATTTAAAATAAAGAAACTAACTTTATCTAAAAGCTGGTGTTTAGTCCTTTCCACAAGCTTTGTTGATCTGTTCTAAGTATTCAGACTTGAACTGAACAAATTGAACAGAAGACAAATGGAGACTACACTCATTTATCATGGTTGAATTACCTCAAACTCAATAGAATGACACTTTGCAGAAACTGATAATTTCAAAACAATTATTTGTAGATTTTTGATGAAAATGACACACTGAAAGTTCTTCTTAGCCATAGTATCAAAAAACACCAAAAACAAAACCCACCATTAAACAGTTTCCAGTTTTGCAAACTTGAATACCAATTTTTAGGACAAAATTGCTTTTTAAAAATAACCTTTCTTTTTGACTCTAAATAAGATCTGCTCACAGAACATTTGAAAAACACCAAAATTAAGGGGGAGGAAAAAACTCTCAAATGTTAACGTAGTTAGAACCGTTTTTTGTAATAGGTAAAATCATATTGAATGCACAATTTTGAATCCAGCTTCTTTAGTATTTTAAGATAAATGTTTCTTCAAATATTCAGTGAGGCAATATGGTTCAATGTAAGAGTTTGGGCTCTGATTATCAGAAGGCCTGAGTTTGGATCCAGGGCCCACTACCTAATAGTTGTGTTGTCATTGACTCTAAGCCAGAGTTTCTTTCTTTCTAAAATAAGAGTAACTCACTCCTAGAATTACTGTAAAATTAAATGAGGTAATACATGTCAAAATTGCATAGTGGAGCACCTGACACAAAGAAAGGCACATTAAAAGTTGCCTGTTAACTTTCTCAGAACTAATGTTTACCTGCATACTGTCAAGACGAAATTTCATCTCCATGTCTGGCAAAGACCAAAAGATTCCTTTTCAAAGATGTCTAATGGGCACCAAACATATCAAACACAAATTGCTGAATTAAGATACATATAATCTCAACACCACGACTTGCCTTGTAATGATGTGTCAACCCCGAATACCTAGGTCAACCCAACATCTGTTTTCTTTGAATCTGTTCCTGTGACACTAGAAAAACAAAACATGTAATTGTCCTGCCTGCTGCGAAACAAACTCATGATTTTCGACATTGGCTGGGCCCTCCATCAACACCACCTTGCTCTCTTTTGCACTGTGTGTTCTAGGGAAGCGAGCCTCAAACGATCCCCACAGAAAGAAATCAAGGGCTCCTGCCGACAACCAGCATCAAGTGGAAGGCAGGTGAATGAGCTACCTTGGAAGCAAACCCTCCCACTTTCGTTAGGCTTAGCATGACTCTAGCCCCAGCTGAAATCTTGACTGGAGTCTTATGAGAGACCTTGAATCAGAACCGCACAACATCTGAGTTACTGACTCACAGAAACTGTGAGATAACAAATTCATTCAAGCACTATGAGGTAGTGGAAGACACAGATCCACAGAAACCACACAAACAAGTAACTACAGAAATACAGTTAAAATCTGTAATAAGTATGCTTTGAAGAACAAGGGGAGTTGCCTTACATGGCAGAAGCAGAGAATGTCTCTTCCTGGAAGTGACAATTAACACCAAAACCAGCAGAAGTTTTACAGACGGAGGTAAAAGTAAATCTAGAAGTCTTAAAGTGGGAAAGAGCCTAAGACACTAAAGGAACTGAAAGAAGACCACTATGGCAGGTACAGTGATACAGGGTTTCAGATATGTTGCAAATACGTCCACTAATCCTTACAATAATCTCACAAAGTAGGTATTAGAACTCTTGTTTCACAGTGAGGGCATCACAATTGAGCAGATCAATAATAGCCCCAAGATAATGGAACCAGTAAAGTGGTACCCTGAGATCCAAATCAAGAATGAGGTGGTACTAAAACCCATGCCATTCCCATTACATCATATCACACTGACTGCCTTCTCCTCCTGCTGCTCCCAAAACAGTCACACTTCAAATTTCCTTAACTTCCCTCCAATTAAAAGTCGATCTTCGTTTTACTCTTTCCATCTTCCAAGTGATTTTAGGATATTCTCCACACTTCTAAGCCTGCCAAATCACTGTATAAGCATTTCACTCCAGTTGACCATTTCTCTCCTCTTTTGAGAGTGAATTAACACCAATTCTCCTGTCACAACATCTTGATTACTCCTTCCTCTCAGTCCTTCTATTCTCAAAAAAGTTTTCTTATCCCATTTTTTCTTTAGAATATCAAACTCCTTTTTTTCATCACTTAACTTTTTAAGAGGAATCTGTTTTGCAGCTCTACGTTCTCTTCTTCCAATCTACTGCAGTTTTGCTTTCATTCTGTAACAATGCTAAACTGTTCTTTCAAGGTCAACAATAACTTCCTGAATGTCAAATCCAAGAGTTGATCAAATTTCAGCCACATTTGCTATTGAGCATTCCCTCCTTGAAACTCTATTATTTTCTTTGATGGTGTATAATCCAGTGGTTCTCCCACATCTGAATCATACCTTGTCAGTAGTTTGCCGGACCTTCTTCCCAGCTTTTGAAAGTCATTGTGGCCCACAAGATACCAGGTGTTATAAATTAGTAACAAATAATGCTCATAGCTCTTACTGTAGGCCAAAATTTAGTAGCATTTTATAGAAACGTCAAAGTATATAATAAAGATTGAATTCTTTTTTCAGTTCCATCTCTGAATACAAATTTATTTTTCTCATCAGAAAGAGATCTGAATTTCCCCCTCCTCTAAACAATACACCTTGGCAATAAAACAAATGGAGCCACAAACCCAGGCTAGGTAGGAAACCGTGCTCTCTGAGGGAACAGTGGTTCTTAACATTCTTGAGGTCACAGGCCCCTTTGAGAATAGCCTGGAAGATAAAGATCCTTCCACTCCCCCAAATGTGTATGTTTTAGCTCCTTACAGGCACAAACTTGCAAATTTGAGAGGATTCTCAGATTAAGAATCCCTTTAACAGTAAGAATGCAAACAGAGTGTTTGAGTGAGGAAGAGAGAAGGCTGCAATAACCTACAGCCACAGGCAGAATTTTAGATAACATTAAAGGGGTACAAGACTCTCCACTGAAAAATCAAGCCATCCATTCTGTATTTTGAACATGTTTATAAACAAACACTAAGCTTCAGTAAAAGAAAAGGCTCCTGAAGCAAGACATCAGTATCCCAGGATCAAAAAGTCTGCATGGAACACAGAGAAGATTCCAGAATGGATCGGCTCTATTTCTTTAGCTACTGGATCTTAAGTTTAGTACATCAGTGGAAGAGGACCTGAAGACAAAGAGAATCCATTATGTATCTGTTAGGTTAAAAATCCCAGCAGGGACTTCCAAAATGTTGGGTCAGGTCCAAGGGGATATGTATGATCCAGTGCTGCACAAAGGACGCGAAAAATTGCACAGAAGTTAGACTGGAAAATATAGTTTATTTAGAAAGTAAATTGGAGAGAGAGAGAGAGAGAGAGAGAGAGAGAGAGAGAGAAGGGAAATTCACCCCTCCGGGGTAGGAGAGGGAGCCAAAGCGAGGAAAACGTGGTGACCAGAGCTCAAAGAGCCCCGTAGTCAGACAAGAGTTTAACCAAGAATGGCAAATGGCTGCTTCGGGATGCAAAGCCTTTCCTTTGACAGAGGCAGGCTGTGAAAAGATTGGGTGGCAGTCTTTTCCATACAAAGGGCAGGTAAGCCCAGGTACTGACTTTAGGTGAAGGACAGCTGGAAGATAGGTGTGCTAGTCACACGACTGCTGCCATTCTGATGGGGTCTGTGTCATGAAGGTCATGAAGGGCTGATTAGGATGGCTTGTTTTCAAAATAGGGGAGGAGTTGTAAAACAATTATCAATAGCTACCTCTGACAAGCCAGTTCTGCCCTTAGCTAGTGATTAGAGGGTAAGAAAAGTAATGTTAAGAGAATATGACAGAACTAGACAGCGTTAAAATGGCTGCTCATTGGGTATACGATTCCATCTTGCGTCCCTTCAGTATCTTTTATAATTCAAATGATACCGTATAAACAGTCTTATTACACTGTAGCTTCTGGCCTTTTTTCTTCTCAAGTCCTGTTATCTTTTAGTTTAAGAAGCCCTCTAAATACTGCTTTAGATAAATAAGTAGATTGGCAAGAGAGATCAGATTTTATTATTCAAGACTGGACAAAATTGGGCAGAACATCTGGGATCACTATCTCAGAAAACCTGATTTTTGTCTGGATAAAAGAAAAATAGTATCATTTAAGAGAGAAAATGAGAATTTTTAACCTGTTTATCTGTCTTTCAAAACGTTTACAGTGATCAAACAGGTCTGGATAAAAAACAAGAGATGGTCAATGCACTTGACCACCATTAATGATCAGGTTTACCATTCTTTTTTGTCTTTGTATCACTATATAATATATAATATTGGGTACATTAGGAGATGTGTGCACACTTCCTCCATCTAATATCAAATCTAAAATACTTAAGAATCATTTTATGGATACAAAAAGAGTGACTTTTAAAAAAAAGTTTATCACATGGAAAGACTAACTGAAGTGTTCAAATATGTCAATAATAACAGTATAATAAAAACATTTCTAAGCTTGTAAACGGCCCAGATCACATTCAACATCATCACTCAAAACACTCAAAGCACATGGACTAACAATGAATAAGTAGCATCACTTTCATATTAAATGAGCTGCAGTATGTCTTAATTATGAATATTAATACACTGAACTTGAAACTTAAATAAGAAAGCAGGTTATACTCTTGAAACAGTGCATAAAGAATTTTATAAGATGCATTATCTTAGCATTCAGTCACAGTTGCTCTGATACCAACTTTTATTAAAATTATTTTTTCCATCTGTGGTTGTCCTGTCCCATATTTAAGAAAGAATTTTTTTAAAAAAAATGTAAACTCATGATTCATGCAAATATAAAAAACACATGTTCAAGATTTTATTTCACTCAAAAGGGAGCCAGGCAGATGGCAGATAAAGGAATCTCAGAATTAGACACATTAATAGATCAGAAATATTGAAATAAATGTACAAAAGAGGCAAAACTTCTTCTGACACTCTAAGAGGCAGGAGAGAATTTGCATGTCATAAAATTATTTGGCATCGACACCAGCTGTCTATAGTTTATATAAGCTGTAAAACAGCTTTTTTAGAATCAGAAAATTCAGGGGGGGCTATTCAGACAGAATCTAAACTATGCAGTTTTCCACTGAAGCACATACCCTCCCCCCCAAAGATATAATGCACAGCATCTCTAGGAGATACAACCACACACACACACATCCATTGCCCCCTCCTTCAGCAAACTTCTTGAAATAATAGTTTGTCGCCATGATTTCCTCCCTCTTCATTCACCCCATCCACCAAAATCTTGTTTGAAAACACGCTGCTACACCTATTCAGTCTCATCAGAAGCATCCTCTACTATTACAATTTTCTTTACTATAGAAGATCAGCCGAACATGTCTCAAAAACCCCAGGGGAAAAAAATCAAACGCCTGAAGAAAGTCAGATAACGTAGACCAAAGTCTAATTTCTAGGCTTGCTGCAGATATCTTGCTAAAGAAGCGAGGGCAGAATCTCTTTCCTTTCGCACAGCTATAGGTTCGCTTTACTTTGGCTCTGCTGCAGACAACGGTACTCACCTCTAGACACTTCCACGCAGCTCGAGAGTAAAAGCGGGCGGAGTTGCAAGGGAAAAAAGCCAATGCCCACCTGGGGACAGAGCCCCTACGCCTCCCTCAGCAACCAAGGTGGAGCCAGCGCCGGCCGCTTCCCCCTCGGCGGC
>NW_007251233.1:186482-248335 GCF_000164805.1 Carlito syrichta
CCTCTCCGGGCCGAAGGTCGGTTGAGAGGTGTGTGGCAGGTCTGTGTCCACGGTCGAAGCCTTCAGTGCCCCGTGGAGTCGGCGCGGTCTGGGGGTGGTGGGGTCTCGGGGAGGTTGGGCCGTGAACTCGCTCGGAAAGGAGGCGAATCTTGTGCTCGTGAAAGGGACCAGTGCCAGGTTGGAGGGAAGGTCGTTTAAGTATTGAGGCGGTGGGAAAGGCTGGGAGAATTGGGCTGACCTGGAAGGAAGTGGGCCGCAGGGGCTAACGGTGATTAAAATAGGAAGGGGAGAGAGTGCATACTATTCCGAGTGAGAGGAGGGATGTGCAAGGTCGCAGGACAAGGAAGAAAACCAGCCTGGCTGACGGGAGAAGTTCATTCGAGAAATGAGGAGGAATAGATAGGATGAGTTTTTGGAAACCGGCAGGCAATTTAGCTCTTTCAGGGGCTTTGGGGTAGGGAAAGCGCTTTTGAAAAGATTCGTCAGGCCGTGTTATGGCTTTTAAATGAAGAGTCTGAAACATGGAGGCGGAGATGCCAGGTGAAAAACCAGAGCGGTAACTCACTGATAGACAACTGGACCTAAAAATGCTGGGAAGAGAAAAATCCTACTTTAGAGTAACAATCCGGGGACGGGGGGATGGGAGGGGGCAAAGAGAAGCAGATTAGCATGGTGGTTAAAGCAGAAATTTTGGAATTAGACTGACTGGATTGGAATCTGGCTTTGGCACGTACTAGCTGAATGACTTTGGGCTAGATGTTTAACTTCTCTGAGTCTTGGGTTCCTTGTGTGTAAAATGGAGATAAGAAAAATTACAGGCAGTGGCTCATGCCTGTAATCCCAGCAGTTTGGGAGGCAGAGGCGAAAGGATTGCCTGAGTCCAGGGGTTGAAGACCAACCTGGGCAACTTGGCGGTCCTCTCTACCGTAAATCAAGAAAAATTAGCTGGGTATGGTGGTGCACACCTATAGTTTCAGCTACTTGAAGGCTGAGACAAGGATCACCTGAGCCCAGCAGGTCGAGGCTGTGAGCATGCCACTGCTTACCAGCTTAGGCAACAGAGTAAGACTCCGACTCAAAAAACAAAAAAAAAGAAAGAAAGAAAGAAAAAGAAACAAAATATGACTTGCCTTATAGTTTTATTGTGAAAAAATTTTTTACTTATATTTACAAAGTGCTAGAGGTTTATATAAGGACTCTGCATATATCAACTCATTTCATGAGTTGCATATGTAATTAAGCAGTTGCATATGTTTACTTAGCTACATATATTTAATATTCTAAGTTACCATATCTTAAACACTCGAAGTTTTTCCTGCTATAATCCTATCTTTAAATTAATGATCCAAAGGCTGTTACAAGGTTTGGAGCCTGAGTAGTTGAGAGGATCGTGTCTTAGAGTCAGAAAAATGAGAAAGGTTGAGGAAGTAAGGTAGATTTGATTATCGATCTGTTTTGTATGAAATGGTAAGGTATTCCAGTGGGGATGTTAAGTATTTGGAACTCTGTAATTAGTATTTATGTAAGTGGCTAAGACTGGAAACAGAGATGCGGGAGTTCCTGAGTCTAGGCATGCTATATTAATTGTTCGAGAAAAATACTCTAGAATGAGGTGTAAGAGGGCCAAAGGCTAACGTGAGGAACAGCTACCGTCAAGAGGCTGGAAGAAGTCAGGCTCTGTGGCTCAGCCTGTCATCCCAGCACTTTAGGAGGCTGAGTCGAGTGGATTGCCTGAGCCGGCAGGTTCGAGACCAGCCTGGCAACTTGGTGAGACCTCATCTTTACAGTAAATCAAAAAATTAGCCGGGTGTGGTGCACACGCCTGTAGTTCTGGCTACTCAGAAGGCTGAGGCGGAAGGATCGCTGGAGCCCAGCAGGTCAATGCTGGGGTGGCCATGAGTGTGCCACTGCACTCCAGCCTGGATGATGGAGTGAGACTCCAACTCAAAAAAAAAAAAAAAAAGAGGGTGGAGGAATAAGAAGAATTGGAGAAGAATTAATTAAATACCTAGGCTAAGAGCATTATTACTATGTTAACATTATCTTTGATTTTAAATTGACTTTGTATTGGTTCCTATGAGAAAAATAATCAGGCTGGTAAGTGATTAATACCAGAAAATATTAGCAGAGAGTTGGGCTTGAATATTAGACTACAGTCAGAAAGAGACACTGTAGAGAAGGAGTTAACCTAAACAAACAAAAACGAATGAAAAGAATTAGCTCCCCTAAAAAGACTGTAGCTTCTGTATTCTTGTGTTTTTTAAGTTGTATGGGTGTTTTGAGGAATTCTTTTCACCCTTCCATGTTGACAGCAGACAGAATTGATTTTTTTTATCTCCTCGACCTCTTGTCCCTTTTATCCATTACCGGTGTTTTCAGTGAATTTGATGAAAGTGCAGAAACTATGGCATTCTTCAAAAATTGTGAGCCCAGTTTCTCTGCCATTTTCAGTACCACAAGTAGGTGACTACTCTGATTTTGAAATGAAGGGCAGACCTTATGGACTAGAACGGTAGTTTTCAAAGTGTGGTCGAGAAACTGCAGCAACAGCACCATTGGGAGCTTGTAAGAAATGAAAACTCTTAAGCCCCACCTCAGACCTGTGAATCAGAAGCTGGTGCTGGGAGATAAGACGAGGTGATTTCCAGCAATGTTTTTATAAGCCCTCCTGGTGATTTGGATGTATACTAGCACTTGAGAACCACTGTACTAAAAGGTAAGTACAGTGAGGTTGAGGCTTTTGCCTTTTTCAACATCATATTTCTATTGTCTAGAGCAATGCCTGTCTAATTAGTAGATTTGCATAAATATTCATTGATAAATATGTTCGGTCTCAGGCCACCAATCTCAGTGTAAAAGTTTTGATGCTGGTGTTATGGGCAGAAGTGAATTGTTTAGCTGCATTGGCATTATAATGTAAGAAATTCATGAGGTGGGCATGACAGTGTCACCAATTTGAAACTTGAGGAATGAAGGATTACATTTTTTTTGGTTTTTTTTTTTTTTTTGCGTTGGAGTCTCACTCTGTCGCCCAGACTGGAGTGCAGTGGCCGCTCCCGGCCACCGCAGCCTCGACCTGCTGGGCTCCGGCGATCCTTCCGCCTCAGCCTTCCGAGTAGCCGGAATTACAGGCATGCGCTACCACGCCCGGCTGATTTTTTGATTTATTGTAAAGATGAGGTCTTGCTACCCAGGCGGGTCTCGAACCCGCAGGCTCAGGCAATCCACTCACCTCAGCCTCCCAAAGGCGTGGGATTATAGGCTGAGCCACCGAGCCCGGCTATGTCTTGTTTTTGATATAGGCACACAGGACAAATTTAGAAGCATTCCATATACTTCATCTAATTTTAATTCAATACAATTTTATTTGTATGCTTGGGTCCTCTGATTTGGGAAAGTGTCTACCAGAAGACCTCCCATGCTGCGTTGCTGGAGACTAAAAGTAGATTCCAGGAAGCTTGGTAGTTGACTTGCTGAATCTCAGAACAACTCAAGGTGAACCTGTGCCCAAGAGTCCCTCAATAGCCTCAAGACTGGTAGTGACTGCCCCTGAAGAACCTGGGATCAGGAGGGACAGCATGGAGAGGGATTTTCTACATTTGGTTGAATTGTTTTGTGCAGAGAACAGAAGTACCTGGGAATGGGCAGACCAAGATGATCTGGAGTCATAAAGTAATGCTCATTGGAGATGCAATGGTATCAACAGTTTCTCAAGTTCAAAGCCACTGATCTGTCTCTACCCATGGCTTAGGTAATGTTAAATAAGGCTGTTGTCATAAGACTTGGGAAGATCGTATTTGGCTGGGTAGTAGGCTCTTCTGTGAGGACAGGAAAGATGCACAGAAAACCAGGTCCTGATGGGACTGGTCAGGTGCCTCTTGCCTCTGTCTAGTTACTTTTGAGTTTTAGAGGATAGACTGACAACTCTGGAATGATGTGTGGTAGGGACTCTTCCAAGTTAGGGCACACTAGACTCCCTGCTCACACTTATATTCAAGCAATTATGGTGACAAAGAAAAAGTCAGTCATCTATGTCTATAATTAAAGATTTTGAAAAAAACTTACTAGATGGGTTAAAACTCTTTAATCATTTGTGAATTTAATTTTTGTTTGTGCTCTTTAGATCAGTCACCTCCATTCATATACAACAGTATCTATTCTGACCAAAAAGTACACTACAATTGCCAGAGTTTTCATTCCAGCACTCATCTGTGGCCACCACCTTGAAATATTCTTCACTGAAGTGTGTGGAACTTAAAAACAAACAGTTGTACTGTTCATCATTTGAAGGATGGATGTGATGAATCTCAAGGCTACCAGCCCTTGGGTAACATTTTCCCTCAGGAATTCTGTTCTCCTTTAATACTCTGGTCACTGCTGTGCCAAATAACCTGGCGACTTCCTATAAATGTAAATTGGGCCTGACAGATAGTTATGATATTACCTAACCTCCATGTTCTGAGTATTCATAGATGGGTTGAGGTGACAGGGCAGAACAACCTCTCCCCCTACCAAGGAAATGACTAGAGCTGTTGTTCCTATCACATGGAATTCTGCTGAAAGTAATTGAGAAAAAGAAATACTGAGACTGTGGCAGGCAAGCTTGTGACCTTCATATGGGAGAGGAGTAGACCAGGTGAGTGAATATTATGGGCTGTGGCCAATAGTGAGCAGAGCTAAAATAGTGTTGCTCTTGTTAGAACAAAAGGTAAGAACAAGACACAACGCCAGTGTGTAGCACTCATGTACCTTAACAAAATTTAATTGTGTTTCTCTATTTGCTTAGGATTGGCAGTAAAATTCATATAAATCACTTTATTTAAATCTCACAATAACCAATGTTCTTTACAGATCTTCACTTTACAGATGAGGAAATTAAGTTAGTGAGTGATTACGTAACTTAACCCAAAATACATACTTCATAAGGGATATAATGAGGATTGTAATACACACCACAAAAAAAGATGGCAGCAGAGCCAGTGGGAATGCACATGTCCCTGAGTGAGTGAGTGAGTATATGGATGAGTTTGCATATGTACCTGTGTGTAACTGGGTATGTAAGTGACTGACTCAGTGGGAACTTGGGAGCAAGTGGCCAGAGTTATCTTGGTGAAGCAGTGAGTGCCACCACTGGTCTGCTTGGACCTTAGCACTTCTCAGGGTGCAGAGGCTGAGTGTCATTCTCTAAATTCAACAAAGCTGTTCCCAGGAAGAAGCTACCAGGAGTGACTGCCATTGACAGACCGCCCAATTATCACAGCTCCAGGCTGGACATTGGCAGAGAGGTGAGGGCCACAGAAGGAGTGCAGTGAGGAAGCCAGAGGGAGAATCCCACTGATGAAGACAAAACAGGTACCTCTCCACCATCTTGAAAACTGTGCAGGGAAATGCTCTGTCTCACTCACCATGGAGCAATCAACCCAATCTCTGTGACCCGCAGGTTAAATACTCTGGGATTGATCATGGCCCAGAGGGGGAATATCCCAAAAGAAAAAATTTTGGAGGGACTGGATGAGTGTGGCATCCCAAACACCCCACCAACTACCCTGACTTAGCTGCAGGGCAAAGGCTATGACCAAAAAAGGACAAAGAAGAACCCCCAAAAGATTAGTGGTAAGTACTGGGATATATCAACAACTTCATCCTCAGCAATCCTCTGAACATCAGACCCATATAGCTGGGGCACAACTGAGAGGAACAAACCCAGGTAGAGCCTGGATGATAACTGTAATCGGACGACCCAACTCTGGAATAAGGTTGGCTAGGTCCTGGAGAAGAGACAATCACACACCTTCCCACTGGAGGGAATACCTCTGACCTTACAAGAGCAGGAGTGTAGGACTGATGCCCCACCCACTCCCACAGTCCCCTCCTTCCCACCTGGGCTGCAGAATGGGGAGATTGTGATTGAACCGAAAGACCATGGTTAGTGCCCAGAAATTATTTTTTTATTTGTTTGTTTTGGTTGTGTGTATGTGTGTGTGTGTGTGTGTTCAATCTGCATCCTCCCATTTTTCTTCATTACCTCATTTCTGATGTGTGTGTGTGTGTGTGTGTGTGTGTGTGTGTATTCAGTTTTCCTCTTTTTGTATTTTTTCTGTTTGCTTTGATTTCTGGTTGTATTTTTTTTTTTTACCTTTTTTTGTTTGTTTTTCTTCTTGTTTTTACTTTTCTTCCTGTGGTTTATTTTATTTTTTAATTATTTGTATCCATCCAATTTCATTCTACTTGTCTCTGTCCTTTCATTACTGTTAATTTATTTTGGACTCCAGGGATATACACATGTACCCATCATATCTTTATATAGAGTGGTGGTGGGGAGGGGGTCTCAGGAGGCCCAAAATTCAGTCAGTGAAGATTGTGACTTGCAAGTAGTTTCTGAATCCTAACTCTCCACTCTGCACCTTATTTGACTCTCAAAATTACAAGAAACAGCAATGCTTCCCATCTCCAGCCCAGTTTCAAAAACAGAACAAAGTTGGAGACTCTGATCAGGGAAGAATAAAGGACTGAACAAACAACATAAGTTAAAGCTCTGTCCTCTACCTTTGAATAACAGAATTAATGATAAAAGAAAGAGATCTGTCACAAATGAGGAAAATCACAGGTAACTTTCAGTGAACAAAAGAGACAACGCCTGAAAAATCAGACTTCAGAGCCAAAAAATGGAAATCACTAGTGATTGCCCCCAGAATACAATCACTGGGGATTAGGGAATAGATAGAAATAATGAATAAGACTCAAGAAAGACAAGATACAACACTGAAGAACTTGTGACTAGGGTTTTGTCCATAAAAACTTCATCCAGGAAATAACTGACAAGATGAGAACCATGGAAACTGGAATTAACCAAGCAGAAGAAAAAAATCTCAGAGCTTGATGAACAAGACATGGAATTAACCTGATCTATTAAAAATATAGAAAAAAATTTCAGAAAGAAAGAACAAAGCCTCCAAGAGATGTGTGATTATATCAAGAGGCTGAACTTATGCCTGATTGGTATTCCAGAATAAGAAAAGGAAATGAAGAACAACTTGGAGCGAATATTCTAAGATTTTATCCAAGAAAACATTCCCCATCTCACTAGACATGTGACCATCCAAACACAATAGATTCAGAGAACCCCCACAAGATATCAAATGAGAAGACCAATCTCTAGATACATAGAATTTTTTGTGTACCTACTTTGTAGGTACACAAAATGCAGCAAGAAATAAAGGTAAGACTACCTAATAGGAAACACCAATCAGAATAGCAACAAACTTATCCGCAGAAACACTAAGTTAGAAGGGACTGAAATTCAATTTTCAAAGTCCTCAAAGATAAACAATTTTAACAAATAAATTCCTACTCATTCAAGCTCAGCTTCATCAGCAATGGAGAATTAAAATCCTTCCCAGGCACCCAATTCCTAAAAGATTATACTGCTTCCAGATCAGCTCTACAAGAGATGCTCAAGAAGATATTAAGCACAGAAGACAACATTAAAATAAAACCATGCTCTTCCCAAGAATGAAGAAAAATATAGAATCAGCACAACATGCCTCACAACTGCAAAATTCAAACCAACAAGTATCCACCCAAAAGTTATAAGAAAACATAACAGCCTTATAAAATAATTATGACAGGGATGAACTTACATTTCAATAATCAGCCTGATCGTCCTTGTATTAAATGCATCACTGAAAAGACAGAATGCGGGGCTGATGGCAAGATGGCCACAGAATTAGTCAGTGTGTGAGAGTTTCTGCATAGGTGAATGTGCATAATAACTATTCTCTGTCTGTTTGTATGTGCATGTGGGTGAATGATTGCCTGACTGAGAGAGACACGAGATCAAGTACCCAGGACCCCATGCAGAAGCAGCTGAAATTAACCCCTACTCTTAACTTGTCACCAACCATGTGCAAAAAAATCCACCACTTCTGGGGCATTTTTCTGTGAAAAGGAAGCAGAGATCAACCACCTCTTGGCACCTGTCACCTGGCCCACACCACTACCTGCAGCAATAGGCCAGGCATTTGCAGCAGGACCACGGAGATAGCACAGGGAGGAAATCTGGAGCTGAGCCCCAGTGGAGGAGAAGACACAGACCAATGCCATTTTCTCTATACTAGAGTCCAAACAAAGACCTGCCTTCATTCACCTAATTCTGAGCAGCCTGCCTCCTGAAACTGAGGGGCAATTGCCACACCCCTCTGGGATCAACCATCATTTGCCCAGAGAAGCTAATAAAAGAGCAATGATACTAAAGAGACAGACACCCCCATACTGGACCAAACACAGATGCATGCAATCAGAGTGGGAATCCTGATCTGATTCATCCTCCTTCCCCCATCTGTTCCTGGGGCATCTGACTCACATTGAGAGCAGCTCCATCGGTCAGCACTGAGAGCAGAGGGCATCTGACTCACATTGAGAGCAGCTCCATCGGTCAGCACTGAGAGCAGAGGGGAGGGTCTCCCAAACCTGCTCCCTAGTACAGTAAGCCAAAAGTGGCAGCACTTGGGACATACCAGTTAAAAACAAAAACAAACAAAAATAAAAACTGAAGTTCTAGAAACAGCCACAAGAAGGACCATTTTCTACTCTTTTAAAATTTACTTTTATTTATATGCCCACTCTTTCCATACATACCTTTCTGCATGTATCTTCTGACTTTATATGTCCCTTTTTCTTCCACTTTTATTTGTATATGTGCTGGAGTCCAGCTCCAGGAGAGAGTCAGGGCTTGAGATGGGGGAATCGGGAAGTGGCGAAAAAGATGAAAACAACAGGAATCCTCTTCCTGGGGAGAACTCAAGACTCTGCCAATTTTTATTCAATACTTACAAGCTTATATAGTTTTCTTACTGACTCCTCTACCCACAAAATGTATGGTTACATCATGTTTTTTCTTTTGTTTATGGGGAAGTTGACCTTTACAAGTTTCATTTTGTTCCTTCCTGCTACCGGTGGTGTAACAAAATACCAGCTGCCAATTTATCAGCCACATTCTGTGACCTCTAGGCCAACTGAATCTCTTCCCTTCGCTATTCTATTTCTTTTCCTTTACTAATCTATTTTCTTAATTCTACCCTTATATATACTTTTAGCAGCAATATATTGACGTGTTTTTTCTTTTATATAACCACCCTTATCTTACCCACTACGAATTCTTAATACTATTAATTTAAAAATTTAACTTTCTTAATTCTAATTGCCTTATCTATATTACTTGCTATTTTCTTATCACCTATTTTACATTTTATATTTCTAAGCAAAACATGTCTAAATCTACACTTATATATGAAATTAATCTTACTTCTAATCTTAAATGTATTTAATTTTAAACCTACATTAAGTGCATATAATTTTAAGTTTACCATAAAACTTAATTATTTCCTATTCCTTATATTTAACTAATACCTACATCTATAATAAACATTTATCTTTTAATTATAACTGCTATTTATTTAATTCTAATCCTTACTTTAATTTTAACCCTCTTTCTAATTAAACTATAATATTTCTTAAATCAAAAGGCATGTCTGTGACTTGTTTTTCCCGAAAACACCTGTTTTTGGAGATACTCTGTCTCAGTTTCTCACTTCCTCATCAATCACAACTGTCAATGTTGTTACTTATAAAGGGTATGAGGAAGTACTTGTTTTTCCTTTTTTAGCTAAAAGTTGCAAAATTTCATGGGAAAGGGGGTAGTAAAAACATTCCCTTGTCCCTTCAGGGGGGAAATTTTTGCTGTTGAGCCCTTTTTACATTTTTATACATAGGTTTACTGCCAATTCCACATCCTTGCACATTCTAGCTAATTGTCTTATTTATCAAGGGAAGTGTTTTTCAAGCCTGAGCACGCCTTCCTTTAAGGCCAAAAGGAGCCCTTCAATAGGATCCGTGGGGCTCTGCCTCCATCATGGCCGCTTCCCACTGGGGCTCTGCTCCCAGTCAGCGTTTTTCCCATTTTCGGGTAGCCTCCATTTTGCCTCTTTAGGGGTTGTGGCCTTCAGCATGTATGGATGCTTTTGGTGTTAAACATAACTTGTGTGTTTTGTTTGTTTGCTTTTTAATTTGTTTGTCTGTTAGTGTGTTTGCCTGTTTGTTTTCCTTCTTCTCCTTCTTTCTCTTCATTTTCTTGTCTTCCCCCATCTTTGTCCTTCAGTTCTTTTCCTTTCTCTTATCTCATTTTGGTTTGGGGGTATACATACACTTCAACCACATGGACATATTGTAAGTAGGTGGGAAGTGGGTTCCCGAGGGACAACACTCCAGTCCATGGGATATTGCGATCTACAGATATCTTCTGAACTTTAGCGCCCTCATTAAACCTCAAATCTCAAAACTGCAAAATGACAGCACAACTCCCCACACCCAACCCAGCCTCAAAATTGAACAAATCCAGAGGCTCTGCCTGAGGAAGAATAGATGTTGAAAAAACAAAAAATGAGAACTATCCCTCTTTCACTGAGCAGCACAATCAAAGAAGGGTGAAAAAAATGAGGAAAAATCCATCACAAGTGAAGAAGAATCAACAGAAAAATAGAAGTACCTCCCCACCCCACCTTCTGGAAATACAGTGTCTGAGATTATAGACTTCAGGACTTAAACAATGAAGAGCCCACAGAATGACTGGTCTCATACCACAAACACAGATATCAAGATATTGATAGTGGGAATGAATAGAAATGAGGAGAGACAAGAGGAAAGGATGAAGGAGTTTATAACTGAAATGATGTTAATAAAGAATACAGTAAACAAAATAAATAAAAAATGGATAAGCATGGAAAGCAGAATTAACCAAGCAGGAGAAGGAATCTCAGAACTTAAAGACCAAAATATGGAACTAACCCAATCTGTTAAAAAACATTGAAAAGAAGCTTTAAAAAATGAAACAAAGCCTTTAAGATATGTGTGATTATATTAAGAGACTGAACTTGTACCTGATTGGTGTCCCTGAAGCAGAAAAAGAAAATGAGAGCAACATAGAACAAACATTCCATGAGCTCATTCAAGAAAACTTCCTGCATCTCATCAGAGATGCAACCATTCAAATACAAGAGATTCAGAGAACCTCTACAAGGCATCAAATGAGAAGACCAACTCCTAGACACATAGTAATTCACTTACACATAGTAGGTAGAAAAGAAAAAATGCTAAAGGTAGCAAGAGAGAAAGCTCAGACTACCTACTGGGGAAGATCTATTAAAATAGCAGCAGTCTTATATATAGAAAAAACTAAGAGACTACAGTCCAATCTTCAAAGCTTTCAAAAGAAACAATTCCAATCAGGAATTTCCTATCCAGCTAAGCTTCATCAGTGATGTAGAATTTAAATCTTTCCAATTCAATCCCTAAGAGTTTATGCTGCCACCAGACAGCTCTTCAAGAGATGCTTAAGAATATATTGAGACAGAGGAAAGGAAAAAGGTATCAATCACATTCTTCCCAAGAATCCAGGAAAACAGAGAACCAATGCAGCATGCACCATTACTGCAAAAGTGAAAACACACATATAGCAAACCAAAAATCAAAAGAAAACCAACCAACAAACAAACAGCCAGCAGCAACAAATAACTTTATAAGAGCCTTATGGTAGGGATGAACTCTTACATCTCATTAATCAGTCTGAATGTGAATGGACTAAATGAACCACTGAAAAGATATATAATGGCAAACTGGGTTAAAAAAAAAAAAAGAAAAAAAAAGCCCACCATATGCTACCAACAGGAAAAAAATCATATGATTACAAGTGATACAGACTCAAGATTAAAGGATGAAAAACAAATTTTCAGACTTTAAACTCTACTTTAAGTCTCCAATAATCAAAACAACCTGGTCCTGATATTGGTACAAGAACAGTCATATAGGCCAATGGAACAGGATAGAGATTCTGGAAGCAAAACCTCAATTTCTCAACCAACTCATCTTTGACAAAGCCTCCACCAAAACAAAACTGTTCAGTAAATTGTGCTGGGAAAACTGGATGAACACATGCAGAAGATTGAGACAGGACTGCTGTGGATCACCACGCACAAAACCCAACTCTAAATGGATCAAAGAACTAAATGTAAAACCTTAAACTTAAGAATTCTAGAAAATGCAGGAGACACACTTACAGACACTAGAATAGACAACTGATTCCTGATCAAAACCCAAAAAAGCTCATGCCTTAAGTGATAAGATAGAAAAATGGGAACTCATCAAATTGAAAAGCTGCAAAGCAAAAGAAACCAACAAGAGAGTGGGGAAGCAGCCCACAGTATAGAAAAAAATTATTTGCCAACTGTATATCTGACAAAGGCGTAACATCCAGGATTTACAGGGAATTCAATTGTGCTGAAAGGAAAAAAGCCATATTTAAAAGTGGGCAAATATATGCATAGACATTTCTCAAAAGAAGACATACAAGCAGCCAATAGATACTTGAAAAAATTCTCAGCATCACTAATCATCGATGAAATGGAAATCAAAACCACACTGAAATACCACCTAACTTCAGTCAGGATGGCCCTCATTAATAACTCAAAAAACAATCAATGCTGTTTAGGATGTGGAAAAAGGGAAAACTTCTACACTGTTGGTGGAAGTTTACTCTAGTACAACCTTTGTGGAAAACAGTGTGGCAATTCCAAAATGTTAAAAATATCAACCTTCCTTACAACCCACCAATCTCCATTCTGGGAATATACCCTAAAGAACTCAAATCATTCTACAAAAAAGATACCTACATATGCATGTTTACTCAGCATTATTCACAACAGCAAAAATATAGAACGAGCCATGCTTCCCATTGAAAGTGGATGGACTGGATTTTAAAAATGTGGTATATATATACAATAAAATATTACACAGCCAAAAAAAGAGACAAAATTATGAACTTCACAGCAATTTGAATGGATTTAGAGTTTGTAAAACTCAGTGATCTATCACAGAAACAAAGAACTGAGTACCTCATGCTCTCACTCATAAGCAAATTCTGAACATTTATCATAATACTATAAGAAATAGATTGGCAGTAGCAGGACACTGTCAGGGGAAAAGGGATACATAACATCAATAAGATTACCTGATCTCAAACCAGGTGAAGTAGGACCAAAGGAAGGCCCAAACTTTACCTGTACAATGACCACATAAATGCCTAATTCTGAACTTTACCTCTCATCTTTAAAATATAAAAGTAAGTTTACATTAAATTAAATAGTTTATGCACAGCAAATGAAACAATCAATATGAAAGATAATCTAGGAAATGGGAGAAAATTTGTACATCTATCATATTAAGCTCATTAAGTTGCTATCAAAAATATAGAAAGAGCTCACACAATTGAATAGCAAAAAATAAACACCAATAACTTGACTAAATTCAAGATGGCAAATTAGAAATTTTCAGCATACCTCACCCTCCTGAGCACAGCAAGATAGTATGGAAAGTTCAATGCACTGAGCCCCAATTCAATAAGGAAACGAGGTATTCATCAGAAGGGCAAAGAACTCCCAGATCCAAGGGTGGAGAAGGCTGGCAAACAGCCCCACAAGGAGCTCAACAGGGAAAAGTGAGTGCAACCCTGGTACATGGACTGGGATAGAAAGCAGAACTTTTAACCAGGGATCTGCTTAATGGAAGACATGGGAGAACACCCTATTTCTGCCAGACCCTGGAGCTATCTCAGAGGAAGCCAAGAGTAAGTGAGAAGGAAAGACATCTGGTAAAGACACAGATGTTCTCCCAAATTCCTGTCTGTAAGGAAGACATAATTGTGGATCTGCGGTTGGTGTCTGGACAACAGCGACTTCTGCAGGCATTTTGGTTTTGATCCAGAGAGAAGACACTCACACTGGAGTAGGGGACAGGCCTTGGTCAGTTGGAGGGGATGTGAATTGTGAGATGCCTCAGGGTCTGGAGCCTGAATAGGATTTATCTTAACTTCAGGACCAAGGAGCAGGAGAGCGGCCAAAGCCACTTTTGTCCCAGGAAGAGAGAACAGCAGCCATGGTCAGATGTGCAAGCATGAATACCAACCAAAGTGGCAGCAGCACAGCCCCATTCTCAGGCCCCTGAACCTGCAGCCTGAATAGAAGGAGAACTGATGTAGCTGTGGTTTCTTAAGAACAGCAGATCCAGAGGTAAAGGTCAGTTCTCTCACCTGGAACTGTTTAGTGAGCACCACTGCTGAAGCCTCCCTCCCAGACCAGGTAGGGGTAGAGAACCCCAGCAATTCCAAGGAAAAGGAGGGCCCCACTCCCACACATCTGAAGGAGACATATCTTGATCCTGTGGTCTCTCCTGGGTAGTGAGACCTGAAGCCAGGGTCAGGTCTGTGACCTGGAATTGGGCTGCAGGCATCATTGCAGGACACCTCAGACTGTCCCTCTAGTCAGTTGGGGAAGTGCACCCCTCCGGTACCCAGGAGAAAGTGGGTCCCATTTCTACACTCCTGGATCAGTAGCCTATACTGATCACAACCCTGTGTATGGAGACCCCTTGAATCCATGTCCAGGCCCTTCTCCAGGCAACCGGGGCTTCTGATTGCATGGGACATCACCTAAGCTACCACATCTCTCCTGTGCAGAGAGTTAGAGTTGTGGAGCTGCTTGTTCCCTGTGCACAGGCATATCTCCAGGCAAATGGCAGCACCAATTCACCTGGATCTGAAACTTAAGCCCCATCCCCCCTCCTGTGCAAAGATCCTGTTGTAGGGAGGGGCTTTCACGGCACCATGCCCAGGCATCCCCCCAGGCATTCAAAGCACCTGCCAGCCAGGACCTACTGCTGAGCTGCCCCTCAAACCATCTATTAAAGGTGACTGTAAAGTAGTGCTTCTTCTGTTCAAAGTCTCTGCTCCCTCCTAAATATCCAGGATAAACTGCCTGAGTGACCCCTGGTTCTCCCTGCAGTGACTTTTGTGACACCAGTGGCTACCATGCTCATTGCTGGGGGACTTAATCTCAGGCACCTGGAGCCCCACTCACTTGAATCAGCCACCTGAGCCACCGCACTTTGATGCTACAGGCATCTTAGGACACGTAGATACATTTATATTCAGTGCACCTGAACCCCTGATTAGCAGCCCAAATTGCTCTCCTACATCCTGCATAGACTTGCTCATAACAGCAATCACTCTGCAGATGAGCTCACTGCTGAGACAAAAGAGCTTCTCCTGGCAAACCAGGATCAGATGAATACACAACCACATCAACAGTAGCCAGTTCTTACCATAGATGTCACATTCTGGCTTGGAGATTGAAGTACACATCACAACAGGTAACCTGTTTACAGCAGTGAACACTGAGCAGCAAGATAAGCTTTCAGAGATCTATGCCACCCCAGCCTCACAGGAGGCAATGAGCTGGCCCACGCCCTCAGTACATTGCTACTACAACCAACACTCAGAAAAGTCTACATATAGAAGCTATCTATACCCATGTAACTTACATGAACTAGTCAAGACAGTTCATCCTGAGGAGAAAGACCAGAAAAACAACTGTATGAAAAAGAGAGTGTTAACTCTTCTACAACACACCCTCAACAAAATGAAGACCATGACATTTCAGATGACAAATTAAAAGTACTGATCATATAGGTGCTCACTGAGTTCCAAGAGAAATAGGATAACCAACAAAAATAAATTAATAGAATAGTTCATGATGGGAATTATTGACACATCATGGTTGACAACAGGTTGACAACATTAAAAAAAATAGGATCTCCCAAATTTGTGGTCAGCAAAGTAAAACTTGCAGGTATTATGGAAATACCACTGGTGGGTGACATCTGAAATGAGAACGGTTTTTGGGACTTAACTTGCAGGTGTACACTAACTCTGGGTAGTTAGTTCCAGAAGTTAACTAAATTACCAGACATCCAGCTGGTGTTGAAAAATTTTAAAACTGGTTGGTGCTGCTACAATACATATTTGACCCAGCAGATAGTTTAACAATACACAAATAATTCTGCCAACTTAGATAATTTATGAGGTTCAATTTCACACTTAAATTGAACATCAACTGTTTAATCAAATGGATTGATAACTGTGAATGGAAGAAAACAGACAAACAAACAGCAGTGTAGTTCACTGAAAAAGCTCACAAGTAGGACTTTTCTCCGCTGACTCTTAAAAGTGCATTTCCATCATGGAAAACATATAGCAGCTATATTTGCCTGACTACCATTGTTAGAGTATTATTAAGTCTATGTGTCATAATCAAGTGTGTGTGTGAAGAAGTATTTTCCAGATATTACATCCTGAATTCCTCATTAATCCAATAGCAGAGATGTTACCAGAATCTGATGAAGCAGAGTGAAACAGCTGAACTTAAAAATAAATTCAAATAATTCTGTAAGGACACAATTTGCTCAGAGAATTCAACACAAGAAGCCAGCAGATGCTAGTTCCAGATTCATACCTAAGATAGAGTGATAGAGATGGAGAGCTCCATGAGTAAAACTGAATGACTGAGTTTGAAAATATGGAGACCAATGAGTCACCAATGAGACATTTAGAAAAAGAGGTTGTTAAAAACATGCAAATGAGGAAAAAAAAGGCTAATGATAACTTCAGGGAAAAAGAAGGACAATCACAGACAGATTTCATGGTAGCTGTTGGATTAGAAGGGAATATCAACTGCAGTGCCAAGATGATACACATTTTTCATTCATTTTATCTGTATCTTTGTGCATATCTTCTCAGGAATAGGTTCTAAAAGGAAATCACTAGGTCATTTTATTTGGCTATATTCAATGTAGTCCTTTATTTCTTTCCATCATTCTTATTTTTAATCAAAAATGTTTATTGCATTAGAGGCAGGATCTTGTTTTGTCATTCAGACTGGAGTTCGGTGAAATCTCAAACTCCTAGGCTTAACTTCTCCCACCTCAGCCTCCAAAGTAACTAGGACTACTGGTGCTATCTTCTATTTCTGCCTAATTTTAAAAAATATTTTAAAGGCTTTTGTAGAGACAGGGTCTTGCTATGTTACTCAAGCTGGTCTCAAAATCTTGTTCACAAGTGATCCTGTTCCTTGGCATCCAATGTGCTAGAATAGCAGATGTAAACCATTGTGCCTGTGCCTATTTGTTTCTTTTTAAATTTAGAATGCTTTATCAAATCCATTGACAAAAAACTGCATCTCAATTGCATTCACATTTTTTTACCACTAGTAAGGCTGGAATAGTTTCATCTACTTTTTGATAGTATTTGCAAATTTACTATTCTTGGGAATTTTTTCTTATATCATTTGACAGTTCTAAAACTGAGCTTTTCTGAAGCTAAAAAAAGACTTACAGATTTAACAAGATTTTTAAAAATTATAATACATATTCCTTTCAGAGGGTGCCAGTTGCTTTTTCATGTTTATAGTGGATAGTCTTGTGTAAGGTAGTAGGATTGAACTGCAGGTTTTTGGGGGGTTTTTTTGTAAATTTTGCACAAAGATTTGATTGCAGTATTTTTATTAAGGTGAAACCAAAGTAATCTAAAGTTTAGTCAAAGAATGAACAGTTAAACAAATAATGTACATTCATTTTTGGAGTACACTTAAGAAATTAAAAATAGTAAGTTATAATCATGTGCAATATGTCAATATTGGGTAGCATGAGAAATAGCAAAATAAAAAATGTAGTATAATATAAATTGTTTAAAAATGTTACATTTTAGAAAATATCCAGAGGTATAAACTCAAACCTGTTAACAATAATTCCTTCTAGGAAAGGGATGAGGTTGAAGACAAGAGATGCAAGAAAACACTTTCATTACATAAATATATATATATGATTTGGCTTTTTATTTTTATTTTTTTATTTTTATTTTTTTATAATCAGTATTTTTTATCATGATATTGTGGGGTACAGTTAAGGGTTAGTTATACAAATATGCTTCATTCAGGCACCCTTGTTAATAAGAGGTGTCTCCCCATCCCCAGACAGATATTTCTTACCATTAATCCCATCTCCCTTCCTCCCCCACATAGTTTCCCACCACTGTCAATCATTTTCTTGTGGTATTATGTTGGATGATCAAGGTCCACTATATGAGTGGGTACATGTGATACTTGGATCTTTGTTTCTTTGAGAGGTCACTCAGTATTATAGACTCTAGTTCCATCTAGGTTGCTGCAAAACTCATGATTTTGTTCTTTTTTATGGCTGCATAGTATTCCATTGTGTATAAGTACGACATTGTTTTAATCCAGTCCTCTTTTGATGGACAGCATGGTTGGTTCCAGGTTCTTGCTGTTGTGAACAATGCTGCAATAAACATACGGGTGCAGGTATCTTTTTTATAGAGTGATTTGAGTTCCTCTGGGTATATTCCCAGTAGGGGGATTGAGCGGTCATATGGGAGGTTGATATTTAGAACTTTTAGGAATTGCCACACTGCTTTCCACAGAGGTTGCACTAGTTTACACTCCCATAAAGAGTGGAGAAGTGTTCCCTTTTCACCACACCCTCTAAAGCAACTGTTATTTTTTGAGCTATTGATAAGTGCCATTCTGACTGGAGTTAGGTGGTATCTCAGTGTGGTTTTGATTTGCATCTCCTTGATGATTAGTGAGGTTGAACTTTTCTTCATGTGTCTGTTGGCTGTTCTAATGTCTTCCTTTGAGAAGTGTCTGTTCATATCTTTTGCCCATTTTATAATGGGGTTGTTAGATTTTTCTTTTCAGCACATATGAGTTCCTTGTAGATCCAAGATGTTAGGCCTTTGTCAGAACTGGAGTTGGCAAATACTTTATTCCAGTCTGTAGGCTGTCTCCCAGCTCTCTTGATGGTTTCTTTGGCTTTGCAGAAGCTTGTTAGCTTAATGAGGTCCCACTTGTCTATCTTATCTCTTATGGGCTGTGGATTTGGGGTTTGTTCAGGAATTGGATGCCAGTTCCAATTTCCCTGAGGGTATGTCCTTCATTTTCTAAGGTTCTTATGGTTTGAGGTTTTACATTTAGGTCTCTGATCCATTTAGAGTTATTTTTTGTGTATGGGGATAGATAGGGGTCCTGTTTCAATCTTCTGCATGTGGTCAGCCAGTTTTCCCAGCATCATTTACTGAATAGGTTCTCCTCTCCCCAGTTGTAGGTGGTGGAGGCTTTGTTGAAGATGAATTGGTTGAGAAATTGAGGTTTTGCTTTTGGAATCTCAATTCTATTCCATTGATCTATATGCCTGTTCCTATACCAATACCAAGCTGTTTTGGTGATGGTAGCTTTATAGTAAAGTTTGAAGTCTGGTAATGTGATACCACCTGCTTTGTTTTTTGTTTTTTGTTTTGCTGAGGATTGTTCTGGCTATTCTTGATCATTTGTGTTTCTGTATGAATTCCTATGTTGTTTTTTCTAGGTCTGAGAAGAATGTTGCTGGTAATTTGATGGGTATTGCATTAAATCTGTAGATTGCTTTAAGTAGGATGGACATCTTCACAATGTTGATTCTTCATATAGATGAATATGGAATAGTTTTCCACTTGTTTATATCATCTTTGATTTCTTTGAGCAGTATTTTGTAGTTTTCTTTGTAAAGGTCTTTCACATTTCTGGTTAGGAAGATGCCAAGGTATTTCATTTTTGTGTGTGTGGCTATTGTGAATGGAATTGTGGTTTTTATTTGGTTTTCCGTTTGTTTATTTTTGGTGTAAAGAAATGCAATTGTCTTTTCCACATTTATTTTTATATCCTGAGACTTAGCCCAAGGCCTTTATCAGTGTAAAGAGGTTTTTGACAGATTCTCTTGGGTTTTCAAGGTACACAATCATATCATCTGCAAAGAGAAATAACTTGACTTCCTCTTTTCCTATTTGGATATCCCTGATTGCCTTCTCTTCTCTGATTGCTCTAGCCAGGACTTCCAGTACTATATTGAACAGGAGGGATGAGAGTGGGCATCCTTGTCTTGTTCCAGTTTTCAGGGGAAATGGTTCCAATTTTTGCCTTTTTAGGAGTATGCTGGCTGCAGCTTTCTCGTAGATGGCTTTTACTATTTTGAGGTATGTTCCCTGTATGCCTAGATGTTTGAGGGTTTTTATCTGGAAGGGGTGCTGGATTTTATCAAAAGCTTTTTTTGCATCTAATGATATAATCATGTGGTTTTTGTTTTGACATCTGTTGATGTATTTAATTACATTTATGGTTTTATGAATGTTAAACCAGCCTTGCATCCCAGGTATGAAGCCTACTTGGTCATGATGGATGATTTTTGAGATGTGTTATTGAATCCGGTTTGCTAGGATCTTGTTGAGTATTTTAGCATCTATGTTCGTAAAAGATATTGGCTTGTAGTTCTTTTTCTTTGTTGGGTCTTTACCTGGTTTGGGTATCAATGTGATGTTAGCTTCATAAAATGATTTGGGGAGAGTTCCATCTTTCTCAATCGTCTGGAATACCTTCAGTACGATTGGTATCAGCTCCTCTTTAAATGTCTTGTAGAATTCTGCTGGAAAGCCATCTGGTCAAGGGCTTTTTTTTTGTTTTGTAGGTAGTTTTCTTATATAGTCAATTTTCTTGATTGTTATTGGTCTATGTAGGGTCTCAATTTCTTCTTGTTTCAATCTAGGCAGGTTGTGTGATGACAGAAAGTCCTCCATTTCCTTAAGGTTTTCAAGTTTGTTTCCATACAAGTGTACATAGTTGTCTCTAATGATCTTTTGCATTTCTTCAGGGTCAGATGTGACTTCATCTTTTGTGTTTCTGATTGTGCTTATTTGGTTTTTTTCTGTCTTTTTCTTGGTCCATCTTGCTAGGGGACCATTGATCTTGCTTATCCTTTTGAAGAACAAGTTTTTGTTTCATTGATTTTTTTGTATTATCTTTTTATCTTCTATGTCCTGGATTTTGGATTTTATTTTGGTGATCTGGATTCCTCTGTTGGAATTAGGGTTTTTATTGTCTTGCTTTTCCAGCTTCCTTAGGTGGCTTGTTAGGCTGTTAATTTGTGATCCTTCCATTTTCTTCATGTGCATTTGTAGGGATATAAATTTCCCTCTTACTACAGCTTTCATGGCATCCCAGAGATTTTGGTAAGATATTTCTTCATTTTCATTTGTTTCCAGGTATCTTTTGATCTCTGTTTTGATTTCATCATTGACCCAGGAGTTGTTTAACATCATGCTGTTTAGTGTCCATGTCTTTGTGGGTTTTGGGGGGAACTTGTTTGTGTCAAAGTTTATTTTTATTCCCCTGTGGTCTGAGAAGGTGCATGGTAAAATTTCGGTCCTTTTAAATTTGCTTATGCATGATTTATGGCCAACTATGTGGTCGATCTTAGAATATATTCCATGAGGTTATGAGTAGAATGTGTATTCTGTGGTCTTTGGATGGAGTGTTCTGTAGGTATCAATTAAGTTCATTTGGTCAAGAGTCACATTGATGTTTCAAATCTCATTCCTGATGTTTTGTCCTGATGGTCTGTCTAGGGTTGTGAGTGGGGTATTAAAGTCCCCAGTCATGATGGTGTTAGAGACAATATCTTTCTTTAGTTTTCCTAGAAGCTGCTTTATGACAGTTGGTGCTCCTATATTGGGTTTATATATGTCTAGGATAGGTATTTCTTGTTGATGGAGTGAACCTTTTATCATTATGTAGTGGCTCTCCGTATTTTTTTTAATTTTTGATAGCTTAAATGGTATTTTGTCTGAAATTAGGATGCAACTCCTCCTTTCTTTTGTGTCCTGTTCACCTGAAAATTTGTTTCCCATCCTCTTACTTGGAGTCTGTGCATGTCCTTTCTAGTGAGATGGGTCTCTTAAAGACAGTATATTGTTACCTGGTGATAATTTATCCATTTTGCCATTCTATGTCTTTTCAGTGGTACATTTAGTTCATTCACATTGAGGCTAATTATTGTAATGTGAGAGTTGGTCCCTATCATAGAGTTCTTATAGAGTTGTTGTTCTTCCACTTGGTTTTTAATCTTTCTTTTGGTTTTGTGGTTGGTACATGTCTATTTTATTCTTTTTTCCTGTACTCCTGTGAAGAACATTGTTGTTTTTTCCTTTTCTTCTGTGTTTAGTACTTTCTTTATTGTTTCATGTAGAGGTGGTGTGGTGGCAGCATAAGTTCTTAGGGACAGGGTATCTGGGAAAGATTTTAATTCTCCCTCACTGATGAAGCTTAACTTGGTTGGGTAGGTTATTCTTGGTTGAAACTGTTTATCTGGTAGGACTTTGAAGATAGGGCTCCAAGTTCTCCTAGCCTGCAGGTTTCTGTAGATAAATCTGTTGTCATTCTAATTGGTCTTCCATGGTAGATGATCTGGCCTTTTTCTCTTGCTGTCTTTATGATTTTTTCTTTTATACCTACTTTGTTTAGGCGAATTGTTATATTTCTGGGAGTTGGTCTTCTCATTTGTTGTCTTGCAGGAGTTCTCTGAA
The DNA here is from genome assembly GCF_000164805.1 of Carlito syrichta. NCBI lineage: Eukaryota > Metazoa > Chordata > Mammalia > Primates > Tarsiidae > Carlito > Carlito syrichta. The sequence continues at coordinate 208,831 of NW_007251233.1, forward strand.
TCTCTTGTGTTTGAATTTTGCATCATTGATTAGATAAGGGATGTTTTCTTTAATGAATTCATGAAAAGTTTGTTCCAGTGTGGTCTCTGTCTCTCTTTCTGCCTCAGGAAGGTCAATTACTGTTAGGTTCGGTCTCTTGAAGTAATCGCTCATGTTTCAAGGTTTTGTTCTGTCTTTTTAAGCTTGTTTTCTGTGTTTTTAACAGTTTGGGTTACTTCTATATTTTGGTCCTCAAGATCTGAGATTTTTTATTCTGCTTGGCTAATTCTGCTTTCCATGCTTATTGGTTTGTTATTTATTTCATTCACAGTATTCTTTATTATTGTTATCTCAGTTATCAGCTCCTTCCTAGTTTCTTCTTGTCTCTCCTCAATTCTTTTTAATCTCTCCATTAATGTCTTGATGTCTAGGTTTGTAGTTTGAGACTAGTTATTCTGGTGGCTCTTCATTGTTTGCATTCTGAAGTCAGTTTTCTGTGTCTGCCCTCCCAGGGATCTAGGAGAGACTCATATTCTTCTTTTGATTTTTCTTCATTTGTGACGGGGAAGCTGTGATTCAGAATCTATATGCTGATTCCTGCATCTACCAACAGGTGTATGAGCACACTGGTACCTATTTCCCACTGCCTTACAATCTGTCTGTGCAGCAGGATTTAGGTTTGGTCCCTGGAACAAAAGGAGGTACTAAAGAGGAAAATAATGGAGGGGGGGGTCAATAGGAAGTTAGAAAGAGAGGAGAGGGAGAGAGAAAACAGACATACATACCAAATAACTGGTGAAAAAGAGACACAAGCCTGGAGAGAAGTGAAAAAAAACACGCAAGCAAAATTCCCTAAAGAATACTGGTAGCTACACAAAGACAGACCAATAAACTCATGCCTTTTGATGCGTTTTCCCTAACACAAACAGATAGTGTAAGTAAAAAAACAAACAAAAGTGAGGAAAACAAACAGTCAAAATGATAAAACAAAAGTGAAAATAAGAAATCAGAGTAGCTCTGGAATCTTTCCTGAGTTTCTTAAGTCTCTTCAGCTCTGATCTCCAGCCTCTCTCCTTTGCTTTCATTGCAGGCAGCTAGATTTACTCGCAGCTTGGGTTTGTTCTTTTAGCCTGCTGCCTGAGAGGTCTACGATGCTCAGTTGCATGTGTCTGATTCAGATTCAGTGTAGGGGAGGGGGTTTGTCTCCTGTTTAGTGATGTTACCTTAGGAACCAAGGTGGAGGTGGGGCAATGCAAATCTCTGCCTGGAGAATGGCCAAGGTGGCAGCTCCTCTTTTGTGGATCCTTTCTCTCTGCTTGTCGGGGCCCCTGAGTGATCCACTGTGATGGGCTATGGTGGCATGTGAGGCACCAGGGATCAGCTGCACAGCTGGGCACTGGATCTGGGGTGCCACGAGCAGGCTGGGGTGGTGGAGGGAGTCGGGAGTTCCCTCCTCTGGAGCTGAGATCCTCTGATCAACACCTCCTTAAGATATGCTGTTCCCTTACACAAGCATGGGGTCATGCGTTGGGTGCCTCAGTCAGGGTGGGCCCAGAGCGTCACAGCACAAAAGCTCCAAAGGGCAGGTGGTGAGCAGCGAGAGTGGTCCTGGGCCCCTCACAGAGTATTTCAGTCATAAATGGAATCAGTATCTCTGAGGGGCAGGCACCCAGAGCTTCCCTGGGTCACCGGCGGCTTGGTGCTGGGTGCTGGGCAAGATGATGTAGCCAGGGAGGGAGCTGAGACCCAAGACTCCTGCATAGGTGGGGGTCATGTATAATGGAGCAGCAGCAGCCGGGGGCAACAATATCTTGCCCTGCGTGGGATTGAGGGTCCCTGGGCCTCAGACTAGTGTGGCTGGCAGTGGGCAGGGGGTGGGGGAAGAAAAGTAAGTGTCTTTTGGGGAACTCACGTTCAGAGACTCTCACAATTCCACCTATGCCGTTGCCATCTTGAACTGCAATTTTTAATTCTAAAATTATCTCTCTTACTTTTTGGAAAAGTGCTCATAGATATTTTACTATCTTTTCTTAAATTCAGTTTGGATTGCTTTGTTAAGAAGTATGATATTTCACATTCACACTGGTAATATTTACTTAAATGGAACAACAAACCAGTGTATTATAACATTATATAACCCATGTTATTGCAACCACCCATTGCCTGGTAAGTTCAGGTATTACCAAATTGACCAATTTCCATATTGGAAGTGAGTTCTAACCTTCATATTTCAAACACATGCAAGTAAAATATAATTACACTTGAGAAGCAAAATAAGTTAAGGATAGATGCCGATTCTGCTTGTAATAAAAACAGAATAATGTCTTTGTATATATAATGAGAGTAAAGTGAAATAAAAACATTTAAAAAGACAGTAAAGACTTTGCCAATGGCCCTCTGCTAAGTGGGTGTGGCATGGCCTTGAGGTCCCAGAGCTCTGAGTTCAGGTTCCACTCTGGGAGCAGCAATGGTCCCTCGGGAAGACATAAGCTCTTCACAAGGCCCAGCATTAGAAAAGTGTCTGTGAAATTGAACAGAATTAATAAAGAAAAGGATAACAAAAGTTGTTGCTTTTATGGAATTTTTCCATCTACAAATCAGTTTTGCATAATTGTATTAGTTTATCTCACATATAAAAGACAACATAGAAAAGAAAAGGGAATCAGAAAGGAGAGAGATGGCAGACTGAAATGGGAACATCCTCAGGTCTCCTGGTCAGGAAATGAGAAAAGAGCTAAGACTGGGGCACATTCTGGGAAATAAAGTGACTTTGAGCAAACTCGGTCAAGGAAACCCTGAATTTCTCCTGGCACTCACCTGCACCTAGGCAGGGGAGCAACAGTGACAGCAGGAGGGCACTGAATACCCTTAGGAGCCACATCCCCACCAGCCTGGTGTCAGGGCCAGACTCTGTCCTCCCACAGGTGGCCTCAGTCACAGTCCTGCCACCCAGGTTATGTATGTGCACATGTGTCCTAAAACAGAATGAACATAATTTCTTAACAGAGGAGATCTAGATGGAAAAGTAACAGGTAATAGGTCAATTCTGACAAGCTGACTCTACCTTTGATCTAGCAAAGGAGCCACATGAGAAAGAAAGGAACTAGAAGCAGAATTATCATTTCCATGATGAAACAGACACTTCAGAGCCCAAAGAAAATACCGAGTCTAAACTCTTTTTATTTTGACTTTCAGAATTGCAATTGAAACACATTTATTCTTACAGGAATAGGGGCTCTTAAGGGACTATTCTATTTCCACATTATTAGTCATTAGGAAAATCCAACTTAAAACCATATAGAAAACAACTACAACCTTCTTAGATGGCCAGAAGGCAGACAAATGCTGCTGGGGATGCTGATTAAGAGGTATTCTTCTGTACTGCTGGTAGGAAGGCAAAATTGTTGCCTAACTCTTAAATAAAAATTTGATGGTTTCCTACAAACATACACTTTCCACGTGACTATGATAGAAGAAACAATCGCTAATGTCCACATAAAAGCTTGTACATGCATATCCATGACAGCTCTATCCTAAATAGTCAGTATCTAGGAATAACTTAAATGTCCTTCAACACTGGAGCAACTCTGTGATGGAGAGTGATAAACTGTCAGTGCCTGGAGCAGGACACCTTGAAAAGGGATTAAGCTATGTCAAGACACCAAGCATCAGAATCCCAGCAAAAAGTCAGTGCTAGAAAGAACAGCTACTGGGACACAAACAAAAGCTGTCTCCCAGAATGACAATACACAGAAGATACTTATGGATCAGAGAATTGTCAGATAGAATTTATGCAGTCATAAAGGACAAACATATGGGCTTCACAGCAACTTGGATGAATTTAAAGTTGATCATGCTCAGTGATCTATCAAAGAAACAAAGAACAGAGTACCATATGTTTTCACTCATAAGAGGATGTTGAACAATTATTCTAATACTATATTAAAGGGATTGGTAGTAGTGGGAAACTGCCAGGTGAGGGGGGTGAGACTGGCAGTTGAGGGAAACTGCTAGGGGAAGGAGAGGCATACCTCATCAATAAGGGTACCTGTGTAATCAACATTTTTATACCTAACCCAGAATTGTACCCCACATCTTTGTAATAAAAAATAAAAAAAGGAATGAAAAGAAAAAAACAAGAAATGCAATGATGAAAACTAAATGAAATTGCAAAAGAGCTAGACAGGCTCAAGATTTCTGGTTCAAGGCTATATGCTGTCAGATCCTATTTATATGACATTTAATAAAGAAGCAAAACCAGACCAAAGAGAAAAATCAGAGGTTCCCAGAGAACAGGGACAGAAGGAAGCTCTGATAGCACCAGAGAGTTCAGGTTGTGAGGAGGGGACAGTAATGAACAGGATTTGTATTCTTTTTGTGGTAGGGGTTGTGCTAACTGGTATATGTATCAATACTCAACACTGTACTCCAAAAAAGATTAATTTTAGTGTACTTAAATTTATAATATATATTGTCCAACATAATAACAGATATAAAAAGAGCCTCAGCAAAAACAAAAACAAACAAACAATCCTCCCCCCAAAGAAAAACACATAAAAACTAAACTAAGGCCATTTGTTGATTATGTAATAAATAATGCTTGCTTTCTTAATTGCCTCAGGGTCCTAAGAAGCCAAAGCTAGGAAGACCCTGTGACCAGCAGAATTAAAATTCCTAAAGCAATGAGTTTTCATAAGATGCAGAATTGTTCTTTTAATTTTTGATATCAAGTTCTAACCTAATGACACTCCTATGCATGAAGAGGAAAGCTCTCGTTACTCACAGTTCCAAGGAGACCAGGCTGCCAGCAGAGCCACAGGGAGCTGAGGGAGCAGGGCCTGGTAATTGCAAACCATGAACCTTCTCCACCAATAATAGTTGAAACAGTGGTAAACAGAATGGTGAGCAACTTCTCCTCACAGACTCTGTTGTCTGGTGCTGATTTTCTTCAAGTATTATTCTTATCAGGGAGGGTTGACTGATTTCATTATTATGGGATGTGGCACTGATCTCATGATTGTCGCCAAATGTATTTTTTTCTATAGGGAGTTTTCCTTCTCCTGTCTTGGTATTCAAAACTGTCTATGGAATGGCCCAGGGAAAATAATCCAGTTCCATAGAGGGATTCAGAGACAGCCCATATAAGTTAACCATCCCTTGTAACCTAAATATTGAGGAAGGTATTTCAGGAGAAGTTTGGCTAAAAAGATGGATGAGATGCTGGCCCTTAGGGCAGTCTATAGTTGTTTTTTTTTTGGTTTTTGGTTTTTTTTTGAGTTGGAGTCTCACTCTGTCACCCAGACTGGAGTGCAGTGGCCACTCCCGGCCACCTCAGCCTTGACCTGCTGGGCTCCGGTGATCCTTCAGCTTCAGCCTTCTGAGTAGCCAGAATTATAGGCGCATGCTACCACGCCCAGCTAACTTTTTTATTTTATTGTAGAGATGAGGTCTCGCTGTCCAGGTGGGTCTCGAACCTGCGGGCTCAGGCAATCCACTCACTCAGTCTCCCAAAGGCGTGGGATTACAGGCTGAGCCACTGAGCCCAGCATGCAGTCTATAGTTAATTGATCCCAGTGAAGTATGTGCCCAAGATATGACCTTCTTCAGGAGTGGGGCAGGGCTGAAAATAAAAATTAAAAAAATAGGGAGTGTATTATTAAACATTCTCATATTTAATGAGTCTGTACATGCAAGAAAGAAATAAATACAGGAAAATACAGGAAAGTGTGATTGAAAGAATCTGTAAAGTCAGGGTGAGGTGAGATTCAACTGGGGTTGAAGGGCATGAATTAAGAGAGATTAAGGCCTGGGATGAGAGTGAGACCCAATTAGGGATTCAGACGTCTGTATCTTAAGACTTTTAAGAGCTTTGGCAATTCCTAAAAGATCTAAAAATCAACATTCCATACAACCCTACAATACCCTTTTTGACCTTCCATACAACTCCACAATCCCCTTTCTGGGAATATACCTGGAGGAACTCAAATCACTCTATGATAAAGATACCTTCATATGCATGTTTATGGCAACACTGTTCACAATAACTAAAACATGGAACCAATCATGCTGCCTATCAAAAGAGGACTGGGTGAAAAAATGTGGTACATATACATGATGGAATATTACACAGCCATAAACAAGGACAAAATTATGAACTTCATAGCAACTTGGATGGACTTAGAGTCTATAATATTGAGTGATCTGTCACAGAAACAAAGAAATGAGTATCACATGTTCTCACTCATAAGTGGACCTTGAACAATTATTGTAATACTGTAAGAAAAGGATTGACAGTAGTGGGAATTTGCCAGGAATGGGGGAGTGGCACACCTCATCAACAAGGGTACCTGCATAATGAACATTTGTATGCCTAATGCTGAGTTGTACTCCACATCTTCAAAATAAAAAAAAATAGAATATTAAGAGCTTATAAATTAAACCAGCTCTCTGAGACCCATCATGAACAGGAAAGTTCTTTGAAAGCCTTTTCTAAGAGTTCAGTATTGCATATTTTGAGAAGTGATTCATGTGTCTTTGTTACTTTCAGTGACATATGTTACTCTGAAGAGTGTCCTGGCAAGGCCTTGTATTGTGGTATTAGTATATGTAGATTATGAATGATCTTGATTTATATTTTGTTTTTGTGTTAGGTAAAGATTCCCCAAGTTCATTACTCTGATGGACAACTCTGAGGCCAGAGCTCAGCAATTGAAGGTAGATGTGAGGATGGAACATTGTTGTTCAGAGTATCCAGGCTAAGATGATAGCCTGAACATGACTCATTTTGCTGTCTTGACATAAAGAACAAGGTTCCTCTGAGCCTCCTCATTTCTGAGGGTTGGCTGAGCCATTAATTGTCTACACACTCACTGCTGTTCACTCAGTTAACACTATGGGGCTCCCCAGGTATAAGGAATAGAGGGAAGGGTGAACTTCTCCAGGTCACAGCATATTGTAGGTGGATAAGGACAAGGGAGGCCCAACTCCTGCAGGTGGAACATCCAGGGGACTCAAGCTAGACAGACCTATAATAAGAATGTGTCAGGCAGAACCTAGAGGCTGGTGCCAACAATGCCAGAGTTTGGGGAGGCTAAGGCAGAAGGATCATTTGAGGACAGAAATTTCAGGCCAGTCTTTAATAGTAAGACTCAGCATCTGCAAAAATTAAAATAAACAAATAAATGACTTGATGACTGTGCTGAGCTTGTGAGGTCTGTGTTTATGATCCAAGGGATGATAAACGGCTAGATATTTAGGGTCACAGGCTCGAGGTCTGGGGAACTTCTTTTTCCAGAAAAGCCTAGTGTGTGACCAGGAATTTTCACTCTAATAGTGTTTAGCATGGAGTCAATATGGTCAAAATTTGGGGGTCAGAAAACCATGGGCAGCAGAGAGTCATCATAAATTATTCCAAGACCATCTCTGGAATGAGAAGAGGTTGCCAAAGCTTCACAGTGCCGTAGTGTCTGGGTCCCTAATGGGAGGGCTTGTTGATTTAACTTGGACAGATTGTAGACCCTTTTGTTGGGGCGAGGGGCCAATAAGGTGGGCTGCCATGCAAACAGCTGCCAGATTAAGTAAAATTTATAAACGAGGAATAAGTTATCTTCAGAAACAGAAACAAAGTGAGAAGGTATTGGATGTGTATGTCCTTACTATGGGTATCCAACAGATTTTCTTGAAAGAGGATGTCGTCATGATGGTGCCATGCCTGTCTTGGGGAGGAAGGTAGATGGAGTTTATTTCCTGTCTACTAAAAGACTGCATGTTGGCCACACTGTTGAGTATCCATTGCTCACCTGAAAAGGAGGTTTCTGTCCCTTTGGAGAAGACAAACACTTGGCCGATTCTCCATAGAAATGGGCATTGAACAGAACAAACTAGCCAATCTGTAACAGAAAGATGCTTACTGCTTGCAACATTGAGTTAGCAATTCAGTAACATTGGGCATTTATTATTCTCAGTATTAAAAACAGGCAAAAATAGGCTGTTAAATAAGGCATTAGTGAGAATTTTCATCAGTTCATGAACTGGATCTTACATATATTTTAATCTCAAAGTCCCTTGTGCTAACTGACATATAACAATCTTCACTATTTTAACTCTGAGATCCACAGGATCACATTTGTCCTAATATGTAAGTGCCAAAGACTTGATTGAATTCTATTACTTCTTGTGTTCCATCATCTGTGCTCACTGTGGGATATTCTGTGGCAATGGGTACTATAAACAGGGAAAATATATGAAGTCATACAACAAGCAAGTCATGATTATTTCCCCTCTATTTAATATATATATATATTTCTATAAGATTATAAGAGCTACCATGTTTACACTTAGAGGGATTCCAGATGTAACCAGTTTGAGCCCCAATATTGATCCCTCTCAACAGGTACATTTTAGCAAATGCTAAAGCCAGTTCAGAACAAACTACAGAGGCACAAGAGCCTATCAACATTTTTTTTCCTTTTGGTGTAAGACGTTCTTTTAACAAATTTTAGTTTTAAAATTGAGTCAATTTATGGACTGTTATTTCATGTATATGTGAATATATATATGAATATATGCACATATATATTTTATATATATATCTGTGTATATATGTTTACGTTTATAAAATCCTCTTATATTTTCCTCTTCCTGCCATGTTTTGGTTTTTGGGCTTCTGGATACCGAAAGCCAGGGTTTCCAGGTTCCATCTCTCTCTCCTAAACCTAGTGTACCCTTCTGTGTTTACAGAAATAGGTGCACCGTGCAGGGCCTGCAGGGAGACTGCCTCGCATGCTAGAGTTCTGTTCCATCTCCCAAGCTTGGCCCTAGTGTGGAGCTGAAACAGGTTCTCCTTGCAGCAGCACAGTGAGCCAGGGCCCAATTCTGAAGTCAGTCCCTCTGCAACGCTTGTGGCAGCCTTGATTAAGCTGGAAGGTAGGAGGTGGGTTATGGATGGCAAGGAAGCTGGTGTAGCTGGTTTCTGGAGCTCCCTGTCGACTAATATGGATATTTCCTGGGTACAGGGCATAGGCAAGGACCCAAAGCAATAAAGAGTGTGCCTGTAAGATAAGGAAGTTGTTGGGTATGTGTTTCATGAGGGGATCTGGAGGAGAACTGATCTCACTCTAGCCAGGGCCTCAAAACTGGTGATATTATACAAGGGAATATGTGTTGGACACTCAATATGTGGTCTTAGGACAATCTCTTATTTTCCAAATTGTGTAGTCTTAGATTGGATGTGTTTATGGACTCTCTGCAAGATGGCAGCAGACAATAAGTTTGATATTGGAAAATATGTCATACTTGCTAGCACTATATACAACATATATGTATTGGTTAAAGAAAAATATATTATTTCATCAAATCTAGGATGCCATTGTTTCTGGATGCATCTTTATCTCTTAAAATAAAGTACTGCCAAGTAAATTGGCAGAATAATTTGGCACTTTGACTTTTTACTTTATAAAGAGAGAAGATCTTTCAGACTTTAATTTGTATATCTATCACTAGGGAATGCATCAAAATAAAATTATACTAAAAATATTGTTTAAAATGTTTCCATGGCAATAACAATTACTTCACTCCCACCCAACCTGTTTTAAGAAATATTGAAATATCAAAAAGGAATACCCATTTCTACTACATCACTTAAAAAATGGAAAAAAATCTCAAAATTATGGGAGTGCCTGGGTTTTTTTCCTTGTCAATATCCCCCTTTTTTCCACCCTGTAGATATTTGCTCCTCACAAATTAGAGAAACTGCAAAATATGTATGATGAAGTGAGCTTAGCTTGTCTGTGCACTGCTTTTAATGGCTCTGTAGAACATGTGGGTTTTTTTTGCTTTTTTCCCTAAACAACTGGGATTTGTCCCTGTCAATGCACAAGTTGCCAGCGCTATAAGATACCACTATGTATGTGCATGCACCTCATCTGTAGACCTGACATTATACCTGTGTGCGGGGACCTTTGGGGGGAAGATGAAGAAAAGATGGAGAGGAAGTGATGTCCCTCAGCCCCAAGTTTCACCTTCACCTGCAGCCTGGAAACCAAAGACACAGGCAGTAATAACATCCCAGACTCCCTGCTGGCTGTGCTGAGGGAGAGCATGAGGGGTTCCTGCTGGCAGGAGACAGAGACTCAGGGAGTTGTGTGGTTGAAGTCACAAGATTCACCATGAGAAAATTCATGCTGTGGGAAAAAAAGAAAGATCATTCCTTTGTAAAAAGGAAAATTGTATGTTATTCAACACAACAGGGATCGTTTGCACACCTTGGCTGCCCACCTTTTATGATGGGCTTCTAAGGAGACTATCCTCTTGGTCACTGACATTATGGTACCAGGGACCTCTAGCCCCTCAGATCTGACGATTGTAGGAGGGTCTCCTGCTGCTCTCCTCCTCAGTCTGATACACTGTTTATTCAACTAAATGTGGCCCCAAGCGGCCTCTATAGATAGGAAACTGTAATCGAAACCAATGACTGAATTAGCTGCAACTACACCCAAGAGCGTAGCTTGTAACAAATACTGCATCTCAGCCAATCACAGCACTTGGAAATCCAAATATCAGGCCTGCAGGACATCTCTGGTACCTGGTTATGAATGCTGTACAGTACATTCTGTGCACAGAACCCATTGTCATCTCAAAGGCTACTAACATTGTGTGTGTGCACAGAAGCATGCTGCACTGTCACAAGTGCACACAAAAGCAGTGCACAGTTGAAATAGAGGAAGGCACTTCTTATGGCTAAAACTATCCCACAAAAGACCTGTCTGTGTGGCTTGTAGGAGTCCATGCTTCAGAATAGACTGAATGTACAGGACTCTGTAAAGTCATGATGACATTGCTTGTGAGGTCAGAAGAGTTGACTTCTGAGAGGCCTCAGATGCGCAGCCTTGGAGCAACTGTTGGAAGCCCCCACTGGGGCAAGGCCTTCATGGATAGTCACTTGGCAGAGACTTGTAAGAGCCACGTGCTTCCCATGCGAGTTTTGGGAGGTCACAGGCTTGGCAGGACCACCTCCAGCTGCCCTCCAAACATCCAGTCCATTCCCTGGAGTCTTTTCACAGGACCACCGAGGAATCTCCTTGTCCCCTGCCACCAACGTAGTCCACTCATGGCACCACCAGCTGGTGAGTCTAGGGACCACTGTCAGCCTCTTGTGGGAGGTCTCAGGAGGTCAACATTTATCCCCGGATTAACATGGACCTCCTTGTGCATCGGAAGTAATACAGCTGCAGTAATGAGAGTGGACGGGAGCAACGCTCAAGAGCAGCTACTTTGTCTATCCTGAACAGACAACTTCACACTCTCAGGGGAAGTGGCTGTGGGGAGCAAATAGAGGGGATAAGGTGGGGACAGGAAGGGCAGAGGAGTCAAGGGGTATCTTGGCCCAGGCAAGCAGGTCTACTGTTTTGTTACAGCAGATTCCAAATCCTGTTCCCCAGACCCCGAGACCCATAAGCACCCTATCCTCACTGACAGATACCTCTCTAGTTCACGCACATCACATCCATCATGCCACATTCATCATCTTACAGCTCTCAATGCAACCTAATGGGGACCTGTTCACCCCACTCACTCTGCCCTATAAGGTCCTCCCACTTATGTCCCCAACCCCCATTCATGTTTCATTACCATAACCCTCCTTCTATGCTCAATCAATGGGAACTTTCCCACAAGCCTGTGACCTCTCATTGCTTTCTGACCTCCTTTCCTTGAATCCACAGGGTAATTGTGAGTCATGCCATATAGGCCCCTCTAGATGTGGGTTTCATGTCAACTATCATGTTGGTCACAGTCTTTAACCTGTATGTATTTTGCACGAGGTCAGCTCAATCTCTTTGTAGTCTTATGACCTCATCTCTGGTGTTTCTGGGCTGGTGTCTCTTTCTCAGCTGGCTGCCCAGCAGCAGGACATCAGGGGTGTGAGACTGGGGGTATGGATGTGACTCTGTAGTCACCATGTCACATGGCTGTGTATATCGGTCGCTGCTCCTGCTCTGCTGAGCTGCTGCAGACACGGAAGAAAAATGCATCCTCTCTCATCTTCCTCTTCATCTGCCTCCCCTGGGCCAGTCCTAAGTCCAGAGTCCAGCACAGCTTCTGGGGGGCAGCAAATATTCCAATGGTCTTTCTCTCCACAGTCTACTTCCAACCCTGGCCATGGCACAACTCTCACTCCCATCTCTCTCTCCAGTCCACTCTTTCAAGGTGCCAGCCTCCACCTTCTCAGCACACCGGCAAGCTTGTGTTTCCTGCTTATACAGGCCTCTGATCACCATCAAAACAACAAGTCTTGTAAAGCCTGGGACCCAGCAAATCCACCCAGGATATTTATTCTACATTTGTCTATTCACCAGCAGAAGTGATTTCTATACAAATTGTTCATTATCACAGTCCTGAAACAAGAGAGTCAACAAAATCAAAGTAACCAAACTTTAGAATTTTCATAAACTGGACATTAAAAACTAGCCTTTCTGCCTCAGAACTCCCTCTTAAAAGGCATTGGCCATATAAATAGAGGTTCACGTTCTCAGGAGACATGTGAAGCATCAGTGGTGATATGTGAAGGCATGGTCTCAAATGGCTTAGCAAGAACAGTCATCCACGTGTCAGATCCATACGTTTGTCAACAATGCATGACTCTCAGTCATGTTGACAATTAGGATACACTGGGACCTTTGTCCATGTGTTGACTCCATGCATGTGTGCACGTTGAGTAACTTATAGTACTGCCTACACATTAGGATACACTGGGACCTCTGTCTACATGTCAGACCCAGGCATGCGTGTGTTGTTGAGTGACTTTCAGTCCTGTCTACTCATTGGAATACACTGGGACCTGTGGAAGATTCTGCGCCCCGACTGCCCCAAGACATGACCACAGTATTTCTGGATGTGTGTTATGGTTTGAGTGTTTCCTAAACCTTCCAGATTATTCCAAGAGGCAGCTGACGTTGAGCACTGGTGATAGATATGAGGCATAGAGCCCCCTGAGTGACTCTAACTGGTTCTTCCTTCCCTCATCCCTGCCTGCTCTGTCCACCTTGGAAGAAGGGGTTTCTCATCCCACAGCTGGGCCCACATGATAGTGACATAACCTCACCATCCTCTAGCAAGCTGTACAGAGAAGGAATGCCTGTAGCTGGAAGTGGGAAACTGGGTCTTGGACACTTAGTGGTTGGGGAAGTCACTTTACTCTGAACCCAGTTTGCCCCTGAGTGACTGGGGTGTGACTTGTTTCCCCTCGGTAGCAGGGCTGTTGCAAGGCTTACAGGAAATAAATATCAAAGTGTGTTGACACTGGAGAGCACCTCATAAATGTAAGGAAACTCAAGCACTACATGGACCAGCAGGGACAAATCTCCAAAGAGACCAAGTGCTAAGTAGTGCTTGAAAAGGCACCAACTAGAGGCCAAGAGTGATGGCCACTGGATAAGACCAGGTGAATCAGTCAGTAGATTTTTAAATAAGCAAAAAGATGATGATAGTTCCTCTAAAATTGTTGAGATGTCATTGAAAAGAACTCTGCATACTGGGCACGTAGCATATCCTCAATAAATTTGTATGGAAGGAAAAGAATGAAAAGTAAGAAAAAAGAAGGGATTATGACAAAGATGTGAGGAGGGGAGGGATGAAATCACTCACCTAGATAACATCACTCTCCACATCCATGGGTAATGAAAACACTCATCTCACTGGACAGCTGCTGCTGGAACTCCCATGGGGACATTGAACATGTCAGCAGAGGTGCTGCCCTTGGCTCTCTTATGAAGACAGTCAAAAAGAACCTGCCTGGCACAGAGAGTGAACCCACACATCCTGCCATGTTGTAATTTAGACACAGGATCCTCGAGAAAATACAGCCAGTCTCACCTGCTTGCCCATGTGTGCAAGGAGTCAGTGGCTTTGTGGGGATTGGCGGAAGGGACTCCTTCCTCCAGGCAGAAGTAGGCCAGGCCAGGGTGACTGCAAACCTTGGGAAATGGAGTGTAGGCCTGATGGTCAGTGCTCAATCAGTTGACTTTTGTGCAGTGAACAACTTGCCCAACCTTGCAGGGAGCCCTGTGGGTCCCTGTCTCAGGGACCTCAGAATTCAATGTTTCTACCTCCCTGCCCCAGGTCACTCTTTCACTGTGGGTACGCTGCACTAACAGAGAGAGGCCACAATTTCCACCAGACAGATGGTCTTGTCCTGTCTCAAGCTGCAAGTCTGCTCTGCCCTGGGTAACTTTTCCCTAGAGCACTTTGGGGTAAGCCCAACCCACACCCAGTTGTTGGAATAAAGGTTTCTTATCAAGCACAGCACACCCATCTCTTGCACAAGGTCTATGGCTGACTCCAGTTATGGTGTTGAGTTGATGGTTTTGTCAAGATCAAATGACCCCATGAAGCCTAAACAGGACCTATTGTGACCTTGCAGGATACACTCCAGTTCACATCCCCACATTCTCACAGGTCACCACACTCAGTGGCACTATTGGACTGTTGTCAGCCCCTCCCTGGTCTGGAAGTAGCCTGCATACGTGGTGCCTGGGTGGGGAGTCAGTTTTGACCTTCCTGTTGCCCAGGGAACCTAACAAAGTCATGATGGGGGGAGAGGCAGGGCTGTATCCTGGGTCTCTGCCCTCCTCAGAGAGGGGACTCCATGAAGTGAGAACAGAAATTACTTCCTTGTCCCTTGGGAAGAAGCCTCAGAGGGGAAAGGGTGAGTGCTATGGGTCCTGAGAGTCTGTGAATCACCTCTTATAGAAGCTGAGTCCACACCCTCTTCCTGGTCAAAGTTCCCCTACCCTTCCTGCCTGAGAGTCTGTGAATCCCCCAGGGAGAAGTTGTGTCCATACTCTCTTTCTAATCAGAGTCCCTGATTCCTTGTGCCCCTTTCCTCCTCCAGCCTTTACCTGCACAAGATTGACTCCAGTAAGGGTCCTCTCCGTTGAGGATCCCAGTCAGGACTCTTCCACCTCCTCAAGTGTCCAGCTACCTAGTTGAATCCCTCCCTCCCTCTTCCTGCACTCACCCTGGACTCCTCCTGGATTTGTTCCACACTGTCCTCATCACATCTCACAAAGTTTCTCTCAGATCAGACAAACATATGGATTGGTACTATCCCACAGGCCCTTTCCCACGGCCACCTGGAGGCTGCTAAGGTCCAGTGAGGGCACCTAATATAGACCTCCCTTCCTCTGGGAGGGCACAGTGGGGCCTGTAACAAACATGTCTTCTGAGGATTTAGAAGGAGGGACTGCTCCAGCAAACAGGCATGTCCCAGTAGATAGGTATCTCCATAATCTAGAACATGCAACTAGACCTGTTCATGCTCTCCTTACTTATGTTTCAATGGGCCTGACATGTTTAAACCTCTCCAGCCCATGGTAACCTCTCACTTTTAAACATCCTCTTCCTATGGTGACTTCTTACTTCAAGTCTTGTGACTAAGTTAACAGCTTGTTCCATATGACACATCTATATTACTTTTATGCTGGTTAGTGAGGATCCTACTGAAGCAGCTTCCCCTCTCCCACCATGGACTAATTTACTCATTGTTCCTCTCGGACAGGAAGGGCCATGAAGTGTTCCTGTGTTTAATCAGAAGCATCATCAAGCTGTTTTCTGTGTCCTTCAGTTATGTCCCCATCAGTCTTTTAGAACTGTCTTCCTGGTACAAGTTATGGCTAAAAGCTCCATCTTATATATGACCTTCCTCTTTCCTAAAATCAGTCATTTGGAAATCAAGAAGTAGTCCCTAGACGTGTGCAGTGCTGTAAGGGTTCAATGTGTCAAGGCCTTCAGAGAAGAAAGATATGCACATATACACAGACTTGTATTCACATGAATTGTTGTTATCTATGATTACTCTTCACATATATTATGCATATGTATGCATATCTTTGGGCACATATAATCTATTATCACATCATAAATACATACACATTATTGATGATCCCAATTACAATCCAAAACATTACAGGGTGCATTTTATCCATCCCCTTTTTCATACTTGCAATTACCTTTTCTCAACTGTAAGAAATATGAGTCTTATTATATACTTTATATAGTAAGTCCCCTGATGCACACATGTATTTTTTATGTATTATTTCTCTCCACCATGTGTCAGTACAGTCTGTTAAATACATGCAGTACCATATAGTTGATTGTGTTAGTTGGGTACTTAGACTAACTTTGTTGGACTTACAACACATGGATTTATGAACATGTTCTTGGAACCTAACTCATTTGTATGTTGGGAACTTCCTGTATATTCTTCTTTTAAAAATAATGCTTGAATACAAATAACATGTTTCAGAGTTGCTAACTTATGATAGTGCAAAAAGTAAAGTTACTATATGAACATTATTATTGTTCAAAATTCATTTCTTTTTGACATAAAATTTACATAATTTGTGTGTGATTTATTTAATACTGGTTTAAAATCCTTCCCAAGACAGATTCTTAAACTAGCAATGACCATTATTATCTCATGAATTCTCTTTCATAGTTCAGGATATGGGGCTTGATGGGTGGATGTGGTCCTAGTCTTTCATGATGTCATAGTTTGAGGTTGTTTGATGGGCTGGACAACCAATTCAAGGTTGCTTATCTATACAGCTATTTACAGGAGCCTCAGCCCCTCTTCTCATGGCCTCTTCACAGGGTGACTTGAGTGTCCTCATGGCCAGGCACTGGCTTCCCACAGTGAGAGATGCAAGAAACCAAGTTGGAAGCTGCCCCTTTAGGATGCTGTTGATTATTGGCTCCACCGTATTATGTTAGTCATGACCATTTCAGGAGGGGTGTCTAAACACGACATTAATAACAGCACACAAGGAACAGGGGCGACCTTGGAGGATCAGCCACATAGTGAAACTCAGCCATCTTAACTGGACAGTCAGATGAGGTTGAGTCATATACTCATCCAGGCCTAGCAATGTCCTGGGTAAGGAATGGCTCTATGGGATCATGGTCCATGAGGATGAGCCCTGTGGAGTATATCTCATGAGTGCTCTAGAGACAGGGAGCAGGATTTTTGCTAAAATCTCAGGAGTAAAAAGGCCATTATTGTTTCCTGGAATGGGATATCCAGTGTAGAAAAATGGCTTTAGGGACTGTGTAAAGTTGCTTTAGAAAGTATAGAGAATAGTAGATTCTGCCACATTGTAGAAAGAAATCAACCCATCCTCATACTGCAAGAAAACCCCAACCCTCAAGAGAGTTACTGGGACTTTCAGAACACGAGGAGGATTAGTATTGGCCTGGTAAATATCAGACTTCAGGGAAAGGACCCAGAAACCATTCTCAGGATAAGTAGAGAGAGAATGTGCATTCTTTTTAACTGGATCCAAACACAGTCCTATTATCTACTTGTTCTTCCCTGCTACTTCAGTCTCCTAGTAATGCTGACCACCACAGAAGCTGTTTTTAGCCAACACTGCTGGCATAACAGAAAATTGATCAGGATTGCGAGAAAAGTCTTGCAATTGTGGAATGTATATCACATATTTCCCACTATCTTACACAAGGAGGAAAGGATATGCCATGTCTTTATCTAGTAGCACATCTTCTGCAGAAGAAGAAAGTAGATTAATGAGTTGTTGATCTTAAGATAAGACCTTTCAATTTCACAGAAAGAGGAAAAGGCAGGGACGGGGAAGGAGGTGGATTGCAGTCAGAGATCCTTTCCATAAACACAGGAATAAATAAACTTCATCTCCATGTCATTTCCCATGATGCCAGCCCACCCATAAGCTGAAGTCTCTCCTTGTAGAAAAATATTTCCAAGTCACTTAATCGGTGAAACTTGTAGTGTCCCATCAGGTTTTCCAAAGACACACTCACCTCTCATGAAAGGTCCTTAGCCAGAATCCAAATCTCAGATACTCTCTCAGTATTTGCACCGGGATATGATACCTACCAGGGATGGTGTGAAAAGTACAGCAGAGGGTAGGATAGCACCAGGTAGACAATGCCATGTGCAGAGCAGAGTCAGAGAATGCTCATTGTTCAAAGAGCAGGAGACAGGCCAAGGTGGCTAAGGAGGGAGCAGAAGGAAGGAGGGGCAAACAGAAGGGCAACTTTATGGGCGGGAGCAGGATCACTGAGGCCCATGGAGATATTTCTAGGGTTTAGACCTTTATCTGCCTTAGATGAAGAGAAACAGTTGGGTAAAAATGAGAGAGAATGGGGATTTCACAGCTGTTTAGTGAGATCGGGTGTCAGGAAAAGAGAAATAGGATAGCCAGCATGAGGAGGGATGAGGTCACCCGAGGTCGTTGTTTATTTTTTTCTGATAGAGACATAACAGAACATGTTTTTTCTGAAGACAATTATCTGATAAACATGGAAGATGTGTAATTTCAAGAGGAGAGGGGAGAGAACTGATTCCAAAACCCCTACCTTTTTTGGCTCTGAAGAATCTTGTACTTGTGGTACTGATGGGATTAGAGTGAAGACTGATGGGATTAGAGTACTGATCTTGTACTTGTGGTACTGATGGGATTAGAGTATTAGGTACTGATGGGATTAGAGTGAAGACTGATTTCTGAGGGACTTGAAACTTGCCTGTAGAATAGGGGACCCTGTTGTATCTGTTCTTTGCATAGCTTGTGCGTGCATTTCAGACAGCCTTTGCTAGAGCCATCTCTCCCATTTCGTGACTTGATTCTTATTTAACATTGGGTCTAAATTATCCAACATTAAATAATTTTTAGAGTTCAAATGTGTCTTACACATTATTTGGGTAAAAAAGTTTTTTCACAATAGAATTCCAGTTGTTAGATGGCAAGCATGACAATCTTTGACTACATATTACTCACATACAAATCTCTGAGCTTCCTTCAGACCTACAATTAGATGGAGACATTCAAGGTTAGCAGGATGACTGGGCAGGCAGAAGTTATTATAGGTAATGGCATATAGCAAATCACAGGTGACAATCTTGACTTCACTTACCACGTTGTCCCCCAAATTTTATTTGATCTGCAACCAACCACAGACAGATAGATTAGTATTTTTAAGGGACAATGGCTATATTTTTAGTTGTTTATCAAAGGAGGAAATAACAGAACTTAACAAGTTCGTCACTGAGTTTCTCTAAAAAAGAAAAAAAAAGAAAAGTTTAAAAATGTTGCATTTTGAAATTCCTAGACTTTGACACCTATGTGATGTATAGGATATCAGTTAATGTCTAGGACAGATTTCTGTAGTTTGAGACTCAAGGACTGAAAGGGCACTTTGTCCTAGATGTCTACATGAGGTATCACCCAGTCTGTTTACCCAAACTGTCACTGAGACTGTATAATTTGCTTCCGAAGTCACCACAAGCCACTCTTTACTCCTTCTCGGTTTCTGCTACATTGGTTAGTTTATATTCTCTGTACACCTGGGTAGACATCAAACATTTCCTATCCACTCAGCAAATGTTTATTGAGGATCTACTTTGACCAGGTACTATCTTCTATACTAGGGATGCCATGATGAGTAGGACACAGTCTCTCCACCCACAAGGCAGAGGCAGACCACCTGTCAACTCTAACTCCATGCACCCTAAGACAAAATGGGGCACCTCAGATACTGCTACAGATTTTGACAAGGTTTTTAAATGTCTGCTTAATGACAAATATCTTTCATTACAAACACAGTATGTTTATTTCAATTAAACAATCAAAGATACAGAGAAAGCACAATTCATTAGGTTGCTGTTACACAGATAAAACCACTTTAAATATATTGTGATTGATATATATATATTTATATATGTCTCATATATGTCTCACAATATATATCCAGAATATTTTTTATCCAACATCAACAGAAAAGGATCCTGCAAGATGCTACTTTATAATCTGGTTTATTCATTTAAAAATTGGTTTTTAACGTATTTGTGAAGAGACACTTCTATAACATCATTGAATGGCTCAATAGTCTAAAGAGCATATAATACAGGCTCTTAGGGCATGACTGTATAATGAGTTTGTCCTCTCTTGGCATTTAAATAATGATTTTTTCCCTTATTATGAGAAAAAAACATTTTGCATCTCTCATCAGAGAAAAGGTAAACAAGTACAGACAAGGGATGTTTTATATAATCTCTTTCCAAGTTAATCAACACACAAATTAAAACGTGGCTTGTGATTATAAAGACTAAAGACAAAGACATAAATTGAATAAGGTTTAGACTTCTTTTCTTGTCAAGTGCTATGCAGGGCCAGGTGCTGTCTTTCAAAGGCCTATGTGACTAAAGATACCATCAGTGTTAATAGAAGCAATGAATGAGTAAATTCTGTGACTAAAAGTTATTGTATTCATCATCATCTCAGTGAATAAAATTAACATATCTGGGTGCACTTCAATTTAGAAAAGGAGCGAATAACAAAAACTTATCAAATTTGTTCTTGAGTTTGTCTGAAAAAAGACAAGAAAGCAAAAAATATAATTCCTGACATATATAGAAATTTCATCCTAAGCTCAACCCCTGTGTATTTTGTAGAATATCAGTGAAGATCTGAGTCAGATTGCTGGAGCCTGAAGTTTAAGGACTGAAAAGGCACCTACCCAGCTTGTGTAGACGTCCACCGAGCTTGTTAGAAAGAACAAGTACAAAAAAAAAACAAACCAGAAAGAGAGAAGTGTTCCTTGTTTCTCCTCCATCACTTCTATCACGTCACCCCTCCACCCTGCATTCTTCCCCAAGGCTTCTTAATTCTGGCTCCATTAAGGTGTCTAATGTCTTGCCACCTTCTTCACTACCCTTCTGTGCCTTTTCAGCTATTGGGAAGCCCTTTACTGTCCCCTGGGTCCTCTCTTGCACATATAGATGAATTTTATGCAGCAAACTCTTTAAACTCAGATCTTACAATTTTATGGTTAAACCTCTCTCATAATCCTTCAGTTCTTTTCACCACTTGGGGGTGCACACCAAAACTCTCTCATGTCCTGCAAGGTTTTCATGATCTGCCTTGTGTCTACCTCTCTGCCCTCACCTCCTCTGCTAGTTCTTCAATGTCTTATAATACTTGTTATTAATATTTAATATTTATTATTCTTGTTTAATATTTATTATTCTTGTCTTAATATTAGACACATAGGGAAAATATTTTTTTTATCTTACTCACCTGTGTATCACCATTATAAAGTACAATTTCTTGTATATGGGATGCTTTGGATAAGTAAATATAAGATGATTATGGTAATGATGAGGTAGTGTTTGTGTGTCAGGAGTTATTAAAATAATTAACTAAAATTGTTTAAACTATAATGAAATGCTTTCCTTCTTCCAGGTGTGATATTTGTTCTAGTGCATTCATGTTTTCCTTTACTCCAAACAAGTATTATTCAATTCTGGACGATGAATTTCGGAGAATTAATGAAAATATAAATCACTGAAGTGCAATGGTTTTCAGTTGGGATTAATTTGAAATCAATGCTGAATTAACGTAAGTATATTTTTGTTGTCTGGGTCTATTGAAAGTCTTTTTACATTTGATCAGTTGCTTATCTTATGGAGGAAGATTTTCTAGGCAGAAAATTTAAATCTGAATATGATTCATGTCAGATAAAGTAGAAACAAGTTTGCAGACACCACCGTGCATGCCTGTGGGCCAAGATCATAGAATTTTGGCTCTTGTCTAAGGTGAGACAGGCTATGTATAAACCACTGAAATAGCTTTGCTGATGTCATTGTTGTTGTATTGATTTAACATGAATGTCAACAGGAGTCTTTGGGGAAACACAGCTCTGGAAGGTGAGAGTGAGGCTCAGACCTAGGGGAGAAGCTGCCTCACCCCATGCAGGCAGCAGCAACTCCAGAACCATTCCCATCACACAGCAGGAAGCTAATAAGTTTTGGAGGATTCAGAAGACCCCAGGAGTGGCCTGCCCTGGTCTCTTAGTGAAAGAGAAAGCATGGCATGCCTCCCCCAGTGCACATGGAGTCAGGGTAGAAGCTACATGTGTGAAGCAGGTCCCTAGCTCATTGCAGAGGCCTTGGGGAGGCTTTCCCCTGCCTGTCAGGAGCACCAGTGGAAGTTGCGCTTTGGTGTCTATCTGTGTGCAGTGGGAGTTTTTTGGGAGGATGATGGGGCATTCAAAGGATGAAGTAATGTTGTTCCATGGACTCTGGTAAAAGGAACTGGGAACAGGTAACTACTACTTGCTACCAAAATTGCCATCGGTTCTGACATCGAGACTAGTGTAATCTGGGAAATACACATTTCACCTAGGTCATAAATTTAACCCATAGCCATTCCTGAACAGAAACCCAATTTTCAAGTCTGTGAGTTAATCTATGAATTTATCTTCCTAAATGAAAATAACCTCAGGCCACATACAGGATAAACCAACACAACTTATCTTTCTTCATATATACCTAACAACATTTCCTATGCTATGAATATTCATAAGTCCTCCATAAAAGTATGAAGGACTTATGTCCTTTGTTTGTCTCTTGACAATATTTTGAATCATAAAGCAGCATTAAATTGCATGTGGACTTTGACTTTCTAATAATAATATAAGAACCTCAAGTGGGCAGTATTATTTGATATTAAAAGTTCAAACACTGCCTGTCAGAAATAAATATCACAGCATCCTTTTATTATTTTTTTGCATAAACAAAACAAACAAAATCTCAGTGTGTTAGAAAATGTCTTCCTATCCCCACTCACAAAAATTCTACTCCAGAACACAGTCCCCATTTTATAAAAGAGACCCTGAAGCCAATGATGTGGCAGTTCAGTAGATGGCTGACACAGAAAGGAGCTGCTAATTTCTGAAAAAAATCATAGCATAAACTGGAAAATATTTTCTAATTTATTAATGTATTTATTTGGAAATACAATGATGTATTAAATAGGTTTTCTTTCTGTCCTGAAAATTTATTTGAGGACCCAACCTGACAAAATAGGTGCCCACAAACTACAAATTATTTCTCTTCTTCCAGGACTTTCAAAGGCGATGCCTACCACTGGCTTAGAGATCCTCAGTATGGCTGGGCTTGGTGGCTCAACCTGTAATCCTGCATTTTGGGCAGCTGAGGCGAGTGAATTGCCTGAGCCCATGCGTTCAAGAACAGCCCGGGCAACTTGAGGAGACCTCGTCTCTACAATAGATAAAAAATTAGCTGTGTATGGTAGTTCACGCCTGTAGTTCTGGTCCTTGGAAGGCTGAGGTAGAAGCATCACTAGAGCCCAGCAGGCTGATGTTTGGGTGGCTGTGAGCATGCCACTGCACGCCAGCCTGGGTAATGGAGTGAGACTCCACCTTAAAAAAATAAAAAAGAAAGAGATATCCTCAGTCCATCTCAAAAGTATGTAGGAGGATTCCAGCAAGCAATAAGAAGAAACTGGAATAACCAACAAGACAGTAAGGATTGTCCTCAGGGAGGGATATCCCTGGACAGAGGAATGAAATATGATAGCTTCACCCTATTCTGAACCCTTTGGAGAGCTACATCTCCCACAAGCAAGTCAAGCATAGGGCATGTGTGAACAACCTAAAATTTAGCCCATGTTCCCTAGATTTTCCAGATTCACACTTGAAAATGTTTCAAAACCACAGCCTCCTGCTCACCTGTCTCACAGCCTCAGGGGCCTGTCACACTTGATCTTGTGCTGGTCTAAACCTCATGTGGATTTGACCCCATGAATGAACGCCACATGGCTACAAAATCAGGTCAATTGAAATTTCCAGGGAATTTCTTTTCATTGATCTTCACTAACTTATCTATCTCAGTATTTCAGGCAACAGCATTCAGCAAATATCTCCATAAGTCCTGTTCTGTGAAGTTTTCCAAATATATAACCATCTAGAATGTTTCCTAAACAGTTCCCAATCCATAAATGTCAGTACTTGTTCAAAAAATCTTAATGAACACCTGACTAAATGTGACTCTATGACACAGATATCAATCCCTTTATTATTGGTTTATGAAATGTCCTGGAACCCATTGTGTTTAGGCAGGAAAAAACCTCATTTGATCCACTTTTAGCCCTTCCAGCAAACTTCCCTGAGCCCTTTCTCTGTGTAGAATTTGGGTATTAAATTCCCCAGCCAAGGCAAGGCTTTCCCCTTCTATCCAGGTCTGCTGACTCCCCCACCCTTCTCTAAGCTCTGGGTTATCTTGGGTCAAGGGCAGAAGGTGGGCAGGGAGAGGCTGCAAAAGGAAGGAGAAGAGATGGTTTCCTCTTAGCATCACATGGGTGTTTAGAAGCTCACATGGGAAATAATCTCTTGCAGTGTATTTTCATAGGTTTCTCAGTGGTCCCCTAGTGTCTGACCTCATTGATATCTCCTCATGGGTGACTGTTCACTTAAGAATGCCCTCATAGCCGGGCTCGGTGGCTCAGCCTGTAATCCCACGCCTTTGGGAGGCTGAGGTGAGTGGATTGCCTGAGCCCGTGGGTTCAAGACCCTCCTGGGCAGCGAGACCTCATCTCTACAATAAATCAAAAAATCAGCCGGGCATGGTAGCGCATGCCTGTAATTCCGGCTACTTGGAAGGCTGAGGCGGAAGGATTGCTGGAGCCCAGCAGGTCGAGGCTGCGGTGGGGAGCAGCCACTGCACTCCAGTCTGGGCGACAGGGTGAGACTCCAACTCAAAAAAAAAAAAAAAAAAGAATGCCCTCAGGATCCCTGCATTTTACTACTTTCTCCTGAAGTTGACTGGAGTCTGGCTGGTGCCCATACGCAGATCTATTCTCCAACTCCCAACCAAGGCTATTCACCTCAGCTGATCTTTTGTGGCACTGAACGGACACTGGGCTTAGCAGCAGAGGAGGACATATGGCTCTGACTTGTGGCACGGATAGGCAATATGCAGTGTGATAACGAGGGTACTCATGGCTGTAGGTCCTGCAGGGCTGTCAGAACACTCCTGAATAAGTAGCTAACCAGATCCTGCAGGGAAAGAGGAATTCATCTAGAAAGGATTAAAAAGGATAGTTTCAGGAAGGGGAAATAGCAAGCAGAAGGGCCAAAAGGAGATCAAATGCAAGAACCAGGAGAGAGTGTGCAGATTGAATGTTCCTTCTTCTGCAGGACTTTTCTTCTCACCTTTAAATATAGAGAAGCCCAAGTCCCTAACTGATTTACAATGAACTGCTGGCCTGCAATTTCTCACCCTCCCTCTCTTCCCCGTTTACCTTTGTGTTTTCTAGAACTCCTGAGTAGAACACCATTGATCACCGTGCAAGATGCCAACAGAGCCATGCACACAGACAGTCCCACTGTCCAGGGACTGACCCTGTGGGAAATGACATCTGAAAAACAGAAGTAACCTTCTTGAGAACCAACTGGATGTCAGGTGACAGGGCTGCTGAGTACAAATTCTACAATCATTTATCCAGGGAGACATTATCAAGAGGGCACAGCCTGTCAGACTCTAGTCTCCTATGCTCCCCAACCTCTCCATCCAGTGATCCCTGTAATTCTAGCGAATTTGGAAATCCTGAAGTGGCTCCTATCTCCTTCCTTCCTCCCAGTGTATGGAGGCACAAATGGTCCTTGAAGAAAATCATGAAAATGTTTTAACATGTGGAAGGTCTGAAAATACTAAAATATGTACTGTGCACCCAACCTCCAGATTTAGCAAATGTTAACACATGTGTCATGTCATGTTTTATGAATAAGATTCTATACATTTAACAAAGTTTCTCCTTCCATCAAACTCTTCTGCCTTCCCCTGGGTGACTTGTCATGGGTCTTTTTTATTCATTGTTTTCAACACACATATGTATGTGTATCAACAATATGTTGATGAGAGAGAGACACATGTAGATATCAGAGGTTGAATGAGAAATTGTGACTAGAGTCAGATGAGAAGCCAAATAGGTCTCATGGTCCAGGTCTCTGAGGCAGAATTCTAACTCACCTCAGAGATCCATCTGAGAGGTATGACTGTTACTGATGTAAATAAGTCCTGTGGCCATGGTGTCCACGGTCAAGAAGATCCTCATTCAGGATTATCCTCATTCAGTAATTTCAACAAATGCTTCTAAATTAATCAGGTAGTTATCATTCAATTAATTGCAATTTAATTAGCTCAAATTACACAAATACGAAGATGTATTATTTTTCTATTTCAATTCCTACAATAAGGTTTTTGAGAGCTTTATGTTATCATAACCTGAAGGTCATCGAGGTTTTCCTTTCCTAGCCCCAACTCCTCAATCACTTTTAAACATTCCTCAACTCCTTTCTTCACTTTGAAAGGCTTAGTGAGAAACTTGGTTAAATTGCCCTCCTCTAACTTTGTTTTTCTTTTTCTTTCTTTCTTTTTTTGTCAAGTAGGAGTCTTTCCCACTCTGGCCATGACAGCCTGGATCTGCTGGATTCATGTGATCTTTTCACCTAAGCCATGTAAGTAGGTGGAACTACAGGAACATGACACCATTCCTGGATATATATATATATATATATATATATATATATATTTTTTTTTTTTTGGTAGAGATGTGGTCTCTCCAAGTTGCCCAGGCTGGTCTCAAATCCCTGGGCTCAGACAATACTCTCGTCCCTGCCTCCACCTCCCAAAGTGCAGGGATTACAGATGTGAACCATCATGCTCAGCTAACTTTGTTTTTCTAAGTTTGTCAGTTTTTAAAATTCTCTACTACTCTAATATTTGGTTTTCTGTCTGTCACATTTCTAACTTTGAGTTCTGTCTTTCTGATGATCTTAAACACACGCAACTTCCCAGAATGCATAAGAACATGGAAAATGGCATTCTACCTCTTAATTAAAGTCCTATAAACATTCATTCATATATATTTACATTATATACACATTATCCAAAATCTTGTATGACAACGTATTTTGCTAAATAATTGTGATACAAAATAACTACGATGTAGTGTCCTAAAATGACTTATACTCTCTTTGGGGAGATAGGAAAACACATAATTCAAAATAATGTAGGGAGGAATACAATGCATACTGTACTGGGAGTGGTTTTCTGAAAAAAATGGGGAGTTTGAGTTACATCTTGAAGGGCCATGGGAAACTCCTAGTTGTGAGACATAGAAAGAATGTAGCAGTTAGTATGAGGGGCATCAGATGGGTGTATGACTCTACATGATGGGTATGTGGAGTGAGAGAGGAAGGGAGAGACAGAGAGGAGGAGCAAAAGGCAAGGATGGAGGTTCTAGAATCAAGGGAAAGGTAGGAAGAAGCTTTTTAACAGGCAGAAGTGTTCCTTGTGGACTAATAACAACCAACACAAAGACCCTTGCAGGGAGCCATTGAGCAAAAAAATTTTAGGTTCAGACTGTGCAGTGGGGTATTGGGCTCTTCTCTGCCTGTGATGTGAATTATAGCAGTTAGTCTCATAGCAATCTTATGACAAAACCCTATTACTATCCTTATTTGTATGTTGGGAACTGGCACAGGAAGGTGTGCTTGTCCAGGGTCACAAAGCCAGTAGGTGGCAATGCCATGATGCAAATTCAATTTGACAGTTGGAAGAATAGACTCCAGATTGGTTTGCATGTTTTCCCTGGGCATTGAGATTCAGGGAAGATTAGAAAGGACATACACTTATTTCTTAAATGGCTTTGTTGTGTTTTGAATTCTTCTACATATTCAATCCACTTACTTTTATAAAATAGCATGATATTTCTTTGCCACAGAGAGGAATAGAAAACCAGAGAACAAGTATATCTTATAGCCCTCTAAACAGGAGTTACAAGTACATGACCTAGCATATTTGTTTAGGGCTCTTGGTCATGAGTCTTTGAGAGTCACATTTTTTGATCAACTGTATCATCTCCGGATGCTGACTCAGGGAAGAACTAACCTGCAATGGAAAATGAGCTCCCTTTTCCACACTGAGGACCGGGTTCCTTATGACACAGGTTACTTGCCCTCCTGAACTTTCATTCACTGTGATAGATGTTTCCACATGAAAAAGGCCATTTCTTACTGTTGTCTTTGTCTCAGAGGCTGGTGCCAAAGTCTGTCCTTGCAGGTTCCTCCATCCCACCTCAGGTTCTGGGTACCATCCCATGGAGGTGCAAGTCAGCATAATGCCTCTGGTGTTGCCTGGTTCAAAGTGAATAGAAGAGCTGGACCTGAGCCGAGAGAGAGAAAAAGTGCTTCTTCAGAAATACGTGACCCTTCACACAAGTCAGTGAAGTTGTGCTTAGTAATCAAACTCTATGAATCTCAATGCTCTCATTTGTGAAAAACAGAGTACAAAATTACTGATCCCTTGTGGCAATGGTGATTATGAAGATAAACTCTAGGATCAAAGGGTGGATTGGCACCTGTTGACAATTAGGAACAGAGTGCAACTAATTACTCCAGCACTCAGAACTTCAATTCTCTTTCTGTAAAAGGAGACTAATACGTCTCTACTCATAGGGTTGGTGTATGGATTACATCATAAAAAGAGCTTAGTGGTTTGTAATACATAAATACTACGGATCTTAAACATTCATCGGTAAAGAATACACAGGAAAGATGGTTTCATTTGTTCCTGGGGTCTTTCAAGGTGAAAGGATGGCCCACAGTATCTCTTGGACTTTGGCTGTCTCCTGAGAGTTGAAGGAAGAAGCAATTGTATTTTCTAAAGATTTAACGACATTTACTAGCACTTTGTGAAAACATGATGAAGTTGTACTAATTTATGAGATTTTCTGGGGAAGAAAGGGTGGAGTTGTCTTTTGAATTGAACTTCTGCATTTACTTTATTAATATGCAAGCTGAAGTGAAGCACTGCCTCTGGAAAGAAACCTATCATGATGAACTGGCTCAGTTAGAGAAAGAAGGGAGTGAGGGAAAGAGTGATTTAAGAGGTTTGAAAATGGATTTCCAAGTGTTGTCTAAGCCATAAATGAGCTAATTTTAGATATCGTATCAAAACTAAGTATAAAAGAGAAAAATTCTAAGGACCAGAGGGAAGCCAAGTTGATTGGTTCTTCCACTAGTGTTGATTTAGGCGGCATGTCTGAGGTCTCAAAAGCTGTGTCCATGGCATTGACTGACATTAATGATTATTTTATTTTTCCTATTTTGAGAGTCTAGGATTCTTGCTATGATATGTTCGTAGTACAGATAGAAAAACGTAGAGTTTTCATCAGTATAAAAACACTGGTTATGTGATTTGATACCAAAGCTTCCAATTTTATTTCTTATGTCTTAGAAAATATTCTGGTTAGGTTTTCAGTGTGTTTTTGTGGTATCACTCACAATTATTGATTACTGGATTTTCTTACCCATGGCCAAAAAGCAATAAGCAGGCCTGACAGTATAAGACTTTGGTAAGCGGTGACTTCACATGCAATTTAATTACAGAATTCACTGAAGTCCTGTATCCTGCTAAAATTTAATCACCCTAAACCTCTCTGAATATTAAAACATCGCCTAGAGTGAACTGGGTCTGGGTGAACTCAAGGTGTAGAAGAATTCTTTCCCTGAGAGGAGGGAGAACTTGGGCTGCCAGCATAGATGGCATCTTTAGTGGAAACTGACTAGTGACTTGGCCAAATTTCACTTCTCCAGGAAGGAGGGGAGTTAAAGAAACATGTGTAGGAGCCACACACCTTAGAGAGTCACAGAAATCCCAGATCACCTGAGAGGGAATCAAGGCCTCTATGTGAGTGGCTGGCATTTTTCCCTAGATTTGCAAGACTGGGATCTGCTTGAGCAGCAGAGCCTCAGGTACGGCTTTGGAATGAGCTATGGAAACTTGGACCTGCCCAGAAGGAGCAATCCAAAGGCCAGGGATGCCTCAAGGAGAGTTAGGATAGCAAATCAGGATAGAACTAGATTTTTTCTGGTGTTTAATGAGTGAAAATAGCCAAGACCAAAATGAAGTGTTTCCCACCCCAGTCAAGAGAACACAGCAAAAACATCTGCCTGTGTGGAAACACACAAAGGCAAGTCCTGAGTTATGGAGAAGACAAGTTTTTTATTTTGGATTAATACCTGAATTGTTTAACACACATATGTGATGGGGAAGACAAACATGTCCGACTGAAGTTCTCTTCAAAGAAATCTACAAGGTGGAATGGATCTAGGGCTTTGAGGGTCGACCTGAAAAACACAAGCTGAGGTATATTGGACAGTCACCTTTGGACCCAGAGGATAGACAGTTTCCAGCCCTGGACACCCCAGAAGTGACCCTGTTACTAGATCAGGAGAACGCTTCTGGAGTAGGAATGGGTGAATGAAAGCGACAACTTTTCTT
Source organism: Carlito syrichta (assembly GCF_000164805.1). Lineage (NCBI taxonomy): Eukaryota > Metazoa > Chordata > Mammalia > Primates > Tarsiidae > Carlito > Carlito syrichta. Next base: position 238,985 of record NW_007251233.1, read on the forward strand.
CTCTACACACACATGCATCTGTGGTCTCAGTCAGTCAAGGCCCTCCATGCCACACCCCTGAAGTTCACTGGCCAGAAGCAAAGGGCTTCCCTAAATGAGGACAGAGGCACTGGTGGAATCCATGTGGAGCCTGAGGAACCATAGTTTCTGGGTATTCCCAATACCACCGGACACTGATCACCCCAGGGAGAAGCTCTACAGGAAGCACTTTATGAGGATGGTCTGCATTGTGTGGGCACTCCTCTTTCTCTTCCCTCTCCAGCACTTAACAGGGGTGATGTGCTAACTTCAGAGATGCTCCTCTGTCACCAGTATTAGTTGCAGCCCCAGGTCATGGCTGTAGAGGAGGCAGCAACTAGGAGGTAGGGCATCTCTGTGCAGAGGCCATACCCACTTGTGGACAGAGGGAGAAATAACAATTCTTCATTACTGAGATAGCTGTTTCCCTTCTAACTCTGAAAGAAAGAGGCACTTCTACCCAGAAAAGAGGCAGCCATACAAAGTGGTCTCAATACCTCCAAGGACACCTGTGCCAGAGCAGAGCCATAGGGTCCCTTCTGGCCACCTACCATATCCTGCTAGGGAGGTGCATGGGTTAGGGAGGGAGCTGCCAGTGTTCCAGAACAACCAGAGCTCCTGTAACATGAGCCAGAAGGAGGGGAAAACCTCTGGATTAGAGGAAAGGACTTGCTCCGTTGCCCTTGCCAGAGTGTATCAGTGAAGCAGGACTGGAGAGTTTCCCTAGTTCATCATCCTTCCTGCCACCACTGTTCCTCTCAAAAAGTGGACCAGAATTGTGCATTTATTCTCACATGTTTAAACTTTAGTCACCCTCAAAATACTCTTAGTTTGTTGCAATACACCTATTGAAACACTTTTTCCACTGATCAAAGCAGTTTTGAACTCATCAATTTCAATGCTTTTTAGTGTTTCTGCCATTTTTTGTTTCACTTCTTCCACATTGGCAAAACATTTCCTTTTGAGGACTTTTTTTATCTGGGGAAACAAACAAATCAAAAGGGTCTCAGGGCAAGATTGGGGGAATAAGAAGAGGGGTGAAGGGGTCCAGCCCCTTTGCTGGGTCGTGAGATCTCCTGAAGGAGAGACGGATAGGTGAAAGACGAAAATCTCATGCTCGGACACTTGCTTCCTGAACAGATGACATCCTTTATTAGTTAACCGAAAGCTTTTATAGCATTTGTAAAAGGGGCAAGACAAAGAAAATTCCTTCACGTACATATGCTTTAAAAGTTACCACCATCTAGCGGTCTTTAGAAGAAACGAATAAGCCAAAAACACTATCCACTTTCAGTTAATGAGTCTTGAGATAAATGTAAAAGGGGTTTCACTTAAACTAAACATAATGCATACAAGGTTTACTTTGACTTCGGTTCCACATCACTTGTCTAATTAAAAAAGCCTTAAAATCACTAATACAAAACTATAGATTGTACCTAGTGATAGCAGGAATATGAAGCCCATTAACTTGACCAAACAACAGTGGTTAGCATTTAAAGAATAACTATGAAAGTCACTTACTGTGAAGATACATACACTAATCTTTACTCTGAATAAACATACAAAGTGAACTAAACATAATGAAATAAAACTAACACAATTAAAATTATTATGATTTCATAATTGCCAGTGAACTTTTAAGTTTAGGATAATGGTGATTTGGCTGTTTTCCCTTATGCTTGGCAACCTACTGGAAAACATCTTTGTCTTATGATAGGCAGTGGAGCAATTATTATTATCTTTGAGGCACCAATTTTATCATTGTGTGAACTTAAACTTATGAACTTAAAACAATCTTCAAAGTAGGTATAAAACACTAAATTGTAGCACTAAAACTTAATTAATGACACAAAGTAAAAACCTTGTTAAACATAACAAGAGCCTAATAATTTTTGCCAACCCTCATACATATGTATATTGATTATATAAACTTGTATGATATTACATTTACCAGTTATGATTAATACATGGATAAAACAATTATCATGCCTAGAACAGCACTGCCAGCAACTCTTTTCAAAAGAGTCCCAAATTACAGTCCTTGAAGTGCTTCAAGAAAGTTTCCAGGTGCATGGTCCTTCATATAGCAGTTCTTCTCTTTTAGGCTTTTATGACCTTCAAAGCTTTTGTCATCGCCTTTCTTGTCCAGGTGTCTTCGTTACTTTTCTCTTATCCTGCAGTGTTTATTTCTAAAGAAAACTCAAAAGAAGCTTTTAATGACATTTCCCAGGCCCCCAAAGTTGTTTTCTGTATTTAGTTAATTATCATAAAAGTGTCTAATTAGTATATTATGAATTCAGTGAAAACCCACTCTATAAATGTTTACTTAAAATTTAACTATAGAATTAAGTAAAAACCTTAACGATTAATCTATATCCTAAGTCTGTGAAGACAGTGTTATAAATCACCTACATAGCTCCTAGATAAGTGTTAGAACTTATAATGAGTTCATAATGAACTTACCATAAACTTGTGCTTCTAAAAAACCTTATGTCTAAACACTAAACTGCATAATTCTAAATCGAATGAATGAATATACTAGTATCTTTTTATTCAAGCAATATCTAGTAACTCATAACCAAGTGAAAGAAAGCATTCTTGATGTGCTTCAGAGTTTAACCCTTGCATATGTTAGAAAAGGCCAAGCGGTATAGTGGGAAAATGGGAAAATAAACCATGACATTCTCAGGTTAGGTGTGAGTACTTCACATAAACATGCCATTTTCTTCTTCCACAACTGCACAGAATTTCTTCAGCTGTATCAAACAGCAAAGGTGGAAGACAGAAGGGCCTCAGCTTCCTGGGCTCGCCCTGCAGCCCGGGGTCTTTGGCCCACCAGGACCCTGTCAATCATGTGGACCTCCAAGGCTGGCTCCCAACAGAGTGGGGCATGGGGATCATGCTGTTTTTGGTCCAAAACTGCTGAACACTCAGCATATTGTGGGTAGTTATGTTGTCATGGTGGAAAAACTAGTCATCTGTTTGCTGCAACTCAGTATGTTTCTTTTGCAAATTGTGAGGCAATGTTTTTAAAATTTTCAGATAAAAACTTTGGTTGTCCTGGGTGCAGTAGCTCACACCTTTAGTCCCAGCACTTTGGGAAGCTGAGGAAAAGGATCTCCCTAAGCCCAGGGACTCAAGACTAGCATGAGCAAAGTGGTGAGACCATATCTCTACAATAAGTCAAAAACAACTAAGCTGGGCATGGTGGCATGTGCCTGTGGTTTCAGCTACTTTGAAGGCTGAGGCAGAAGGATCACCTGAATCCAGCAGGTCAAGGCTGCAGTGGCCATGAACGTGCGACTGTACTCCAGCCTGGGCGACAGAGTGATACTCCAACTCAAAAAACAAACAAACAAACAAAAACAAAAAACACACTTTGGTTGACCATTGGATCCAGAGAAATAAATTCCAAATGTGCTCCAAGGGGCCCACTCTCCAAGAGAAAATTCCAGGCGTTTTTTGATTCCCCCTTTGTACTGTAAATTGTCAGTGTTTTGTTTTTGTTTGTTTGTTTTTGTTTTTTGAGTTGGAGTCTCACTCTGTCGCCCAGACTAGAGTGCAGTGGTCGCTCCCGGCCACCGCAGCCTCGGTCTGCTGGGCTTCGGTGATCCTTCTGCCTCAGCCTTCCAAGTAGCCGGAATTACAGGCATGTGCTACCATGCCCGGCTGATTTTTTGATTTGTTGTAGTGATGAGGTCTTGCTGCCCAGGCAGGTCTTGAACAATTGTTCAGTTTTCATTGCAGAACTCACCTGTGACCAACACCTTGAGTTGTGCTGCACTGTAGAGGGTGGAGCTTAAAAACAAACAGGTATACTCTCTGTCATCTTAAGGGTGAATGGGATGGATCCTCAGGGCCACCTGCCCTTGGATGATGTTCTCTCTTAGGAATTCTGTTCTCCCTTGATACTCTGGTATCTGATATCCCACATGACCTGGAGAATTCATGTAATTATAAATTGGGTCTGAGAGATGGTTATGGTACAATCTGACCTCCATGTTCTGAGCATCTATCTATGGGTTGAGGTAGCAGGGCAGCACAGTCTCTTCTCCTACCAAGGTGATGACAGGTGCAGTAGGTCCTATCACATGGAGTTTTCCAGGAAGTAATTAAGAAAGGGTAGAATCAACACTGAGACAGTGGCAGGTATGGTTGTGATCTTCAGATGGGAGAGGAGTAGACCATCTCAATTAACATAATGAGCTGTGGCCAATGAATGAGCAGAGCTAAAACAGGGATGCTGAAAAACACTGTTAGAACAATAGGTAAAAACAGGACACAATTCCAGTGTGTGACAGTCACATGCTTTAAACAAAATTTAATTGTTTTCCCATTTGTTTAAGATTGAGAAATCAAATTCAAATAAATCACTTTATTTAAGACCTACAGGAACTCAGTATGCTCTACATATATTCACTTTACAGATAAAGAAATAAGAGTCAGTGAGTAACTTAGTAATTTGACCCAAAATACATACTATATAGGGCATAACACAAAAATTGTGATATTGGCTACCTAATGTGTCCTTGCCTTAAACTGTATATTCTTCAATATACTAATGGTGCATAAAAATATAATATAAAAAAATTAAAATAATGTATCTGTTCTGAGAAAAATAGAATTTTGTGCTATTTTATCACTTTAGAAAATTAATGTTGTATATGTATACAAAGTGAATATTCTAAAACATGATTATAGCTTATCTCCAGTATAGCTTTATGAAAAGTAACTTAAAAACTAAATTCAAAAAACTGAATTTTGTCTGATGTCAAGTGGGAGACCCTTTTCTCCCCCATTTTTCTTAGAGCACTTCTTTGAGAACACAGTGATTTTTAATCTTTCCCTGTTTCTGTGCCTTTGATAGGTATGGTAATATTTTCAAAAGTTTTCTGCCAGTTTTAAAACCAAGAAATTCTTTCCTCAGTTCCTGGAAGCCAAAAGCTTAAAATGTAAACAACCAAAAGATAGACCCTCTGCCTTCTTGTCACAGTGCATGTTCAACCCAGGCACCTGGTTTCACTCTGTACTTAAGTATATGTCATAAAACTAGAGCAAGTTCTATTTCTCCAATGGAAAAACACAATTAATTAATACAAATGGCCACTCCAGTTACAAGATGAATTTAGCATAAAGATGTGTAGCACAATGGTGCTTTTAATTCCAGGTGAAGACACATTATCTGAACATTTGTTTTGAGAACATGTATATAATGAATTTCATCAGCATGGCTAGGTACAATTTCTTTCTGTCTTTGCAAATTCATTAGTGGACTGTTTGTGAAGTGATCCATTTCTTTAGTGGATTGCCTGTGATGTGCGTTTAAGGCTAATTCAATGTTCGCTTAAACAAAAAAAAAACCGTTCAGTTCTTTTCTACATTTGTGGGGAGGATTTTTCAGGCAGAGGATTTTTAAAGACTATTTTTCTAATAGCAATGTAATTTTAATCATGATAATCATTTTCTTTATAAATGTATGTAGATATCTCCCATGAGTAGCTTATCTCAAATGAAAACAAATCTCATTTTTCAGGTTTTTTTTTTTTTTACTCTTATGTTCCAAGCATGGCAGGGGAGTTACTATTGGCAAGTAAACTGTATTTCCTCATTTGAACCAACCAGATTCCCTAACTTTGTATGGGTTGTTCAAAGCCTCCCCTGTAGATGACAAGCATCACCTTCTTTGGGCAGATGTCATAAGCTGTCAGACAGCAACAGAAGCACCTATGCATAGTGAAAGGTGGAAAGATTTAATTCTACCTTTGCAGATCTTGCCTTTCTGACCTGCCAGACGTTTAATCCTAGAGTCACTATTAGTGCAGTAAAGACGCTCCTATAGGAATTAAGGATCCATTTGGTCATAAAACAATGTCCTACTTTCCAAAGCACATAATTTCACATTTAATTACCAAACAGATAACATTTCATGTCCTAGTAAAGTCCATGAAGGATAAAGATGCTATGTGAAGGGTAGAAGGAGCCTGCCATGGATGGAATAGAGCTGCGGAGCCTGTGCTCCTCGTGAATGTCTGCCTACCTCAGAAAGGACCTAATGGCATAGACCAGGCAAGCCAAGAAGAGACCTGATAGACAGAATTAATGAAACCCTTGAGAATGCTGAAATGTGCTCACAGAGCAGCACAGTCTGGGAGCACCAGAAGTTGTCATAGGAGTAGAGTGCACACTCAGAGACAACCCATCTTTGGGTTACTGAACATACAAAACATGGATAAAAGCAATTGAAGTATGGAATTTGCAGCAACTTGAATGGATTTGGAGTTGATCATACTCAGTAATTTATCACAGAAACAAAGAACTGAGTTCCACATGTTCTCACTCATAATGTGACCTTGAACAATTATAATGCTATAAGAAAGTGAATGGCAGTAGTGGAAAACTGTTAGGGGAGGGAGGTGAGACTGGCAGTTGAGGGAAACTGCTAGGGAAGGGAGGGACATACGTCATCCACAAGGATACCTGCATAATCAATGATTGTTTACCTAACCCTGAATTGTACCTCACATCTTTATAATAAATGAATAAATAAATAAATAAAGAAAAAATCAATTGAATTAGACAAAAATAAATGGAAGCATATTCTTTGCTGATGGACTGAAAAATGGAATATTTTAAAATTTCTCTCCCATCCAGGATCTATGCAAGCAATCCAAACCCTATACAAATTTCAATGACATTCTTCAAAGACATAGAAAAACCAATCCTAAAAGTTTATGTGAATGTACAGAAGACTATGAAAAGTCAGAAATCTTGAACAGGAAGCTGGAGGCACCACATTTCCTGATTTCAAATTATATTACAAATCTGTAGTCATCGAAACATTATAATCCTAACATATAAACAAACACAGAGACTAGTAGAACCAAGAGCCCAGTAATAAACTCATAAATACATGGTCAAGTAATTTTAGACAGATAAATGAAGCATACAAAACGTTGAAATGATAGTCTCTTCAATAAATGACAGATAGCCACGTGATAAATAGCCACATTTGAAAGAATAAAATTTGATGCTTATATCATACACATGACCAATGCAAAATTAATTAAGTTTATAAATTAAAGGGGCTGGATCAAGATGGCAACAGGGCAGCACTGCCTCTGAAACTCTCCACCAAGGAGAACGCAAAGAGACTCTGATTCTTACCCGGAGTTTGCAAATCCCATCATCTGCAGCCTGCTCTTCACGTGGAACTCAAAGGTAGACTTTGCAGAGGCATTGTCGAGGTCTGGGCAGCTACCGTGGTGGCTGCTGCTGCCGTTCCAACCGGCAGCCATTCCACATCACACAGCCAGTGCCTGGGGTGAGCTGCGGCCTCCTCCAAGGCGGCGGAGCCATTGCCACCCCCCCTGAGGCAGCGGAGGTGCCGCCGCCCCCCCCAAGGCAGCTAAGCCTTTGCCCCCTCCTCCTCTGAGGTGGCCGAGCCTCTGCCCCCTCCTCCTCCGAGGCAGCTGAGCCTCCACCTCCTCCTCCTCCGAGGCGGCCGAGCCTCCACCTCCTCTTCTGAGGCAGCCGAGTCTCTGCCTCCTTTGAGGCAGCCGAGCAGCCACTTCCTCAGAGGCAACCACCGCATAAAGGTGGCCATTACACATCGCAACGCCTGTGCCAGTGGCCCAGCCACCACCGCCGCCACCATTGCTGCTGCCGCCGATGCTGCCGCCAAAGCAGGTATTCCACATCACACCATCAGTGCCTGAGGGATGGGTGAGCAGCTGCAATAAAGACCATCTGGAGTGAGGGATAACACCACCTGCTGGTGATTCAAGCCCATCACCAGCAAGCACTGGTCCAAGGTCTGGGGTCCCTCGGTCCCATGCAGGGCCCAATACTGTGGCCCCCTGCTGCTGCTGTTCCACTGCATGCGTGGGAGTCTGGGGTCTCAGCAAGCTCCCTGGCTACATTGTCTCTCATCATCACCAAGCCGCTGGTCACTCAGGGAGGCTCTGGACACCCGCCCCTCAGAGACACCGGTCCCATTCCTGGTTGAAGTACCCTGTGGGGGATCCAGAACCACTCTCGCCACTCACTGGCTGCCCGTTGGAGCTTTGGAGCTCTGGAGCCCCAGGCCCACCCTGACTGAGGCACTCAGCCCATGACCCCAAGCTTGGGGACCCAGACAAGCGAAGAGAAAGGGATCTACAAAAGAGAATCTGCCTCTGTCTTTCTCCAGGCAGAGATTTCCACTGCCCTGCCCACCTATCAACAAACTCCACCTTGGTTCCTAAGGTAATGTTGCTAAACAGGAGACAAAGCCCCACCCCTAAGCTGAATCAGAAAAAACAACTCCCAGGCAGCCAAACCCAAGCTGTGAGTAAACCTAGCTGCCTGCAATGGAAAAACAAAGGGGAGAGGCTGAGATCAGAGCTGAAGTGATTTTAGTCTAATCTCTTATTGTGACTTATGATTTTATCATTTTGATTGTTTATTGTGATCATGATCATTTTTTGTCTTCTGATCTATACTGTTTCATGTTTATATTGGTCTGTTTCTGTGTAGCTATCAGTATTCTTTAAAGAATCTTTCTTACGTGTCTTCCTCCACTTCTCTCCGGCCTTGTGTCTCTTTCTCACCTGATAGTTGGTATGTATGTCTGTTTTCCCTCTCGCTCTTCTCTCTCTTTAACTCCTATTGACTCCCTCTTCCTCCATTATTTTCCTCTTTTATACCCCCATTTTAATCTAGGAACCAAGACTACACACTGCTGAATGGACAGATTGTAAGGCAGAGGGAAAAAGGTTCCAGTGAGCTCATACACTTGTTTGTGGATGCTAGAATCAGCATATACACTCTGAACCACAGCTCCCCTCTCAATTAACCTCAAAACTGCAAAAAGTACAGATTGCAGCCTACATTCCAACCTAAAAATTGAACAAAGCCAGAAGACCCTTATAAGGAAGAACAGGATATAGCAGAAGAGAAATAAAAGCAACCCCACCTTCCCCCAAAAACAGAATTAAAGAAGGCGAGGGAAGGGGGGGAGAGAGAGAAAAATCTACAAAAATGAAGAAAAACCAAAAGAAGAGCATGGGTCTCTCCCAGACCCCCAGGAAGGCAGACACTGAGAAAACTGACTTTGAAATGCAAACAATGAAGAGCCCCCAGAACGAAGGGTCTCAAACTACAAACATTGACATCAAGACAATAACAGAGAGATTAAAAAGAATTGAGGAGACACAAGAAGAAACTAGGAAGGAGTTGACATCTGAGATAACACTAATAAAGAATACTGTGAATGAAATAAATAACAAACTGATCAGCATGGAAAGCAGAATTACCCAAGCAGAAGAAAGAATCTCAGAACTTGAGGACCAAAAT
>NW_007251233.1:248638-255032 GCF_000164805.1 Carlito syrichta
GAAAAAGGCCAGATCACCTACGATGGAAGACCAATCAGAATAGCAGCAGATTTATCTACAGAAACCCTACAGGCTATGAGAGCTAGGAGCCCTGTCTTCAAAGTCCTAAAAGATAAACAATTTCAACCAAGAATAACTTACCCGGCCAAGCTAAGCTTCATCAGCGAGGGAGAATTAAAATCTTTCCCAGATATCCAATCCCTAAGAACTTATGCTGCCACCAAACCACCCTACATGAAATACTTAAGAAAGTACTAAATACAGAAGAAAAGGAAAAAAGAACAACGTTCTTCAAAAGAGTACAGGGAAAAGAAAAAAATATACATGAACCAACCCCAAAACCAAAAGAAAGACAAAAAAGAACCAAGTGCAAGAACAACAACACTATAAGAACTCTATGAAAGGGATGATCTCTCACATCTCAATAATTAGCCTAAATGTGAATGGACTAAACGCACCACTGAAAAGACATAGAATGGCAAAATGGATAAAATATCACCAGGCAACAATATACTGCCTTCAAGAGACTCACCTCACTAGAAAGGACATACACAGACTCAAAGTAAGAGAATGGGAAAAAAACTTTCAGGCGAATGGAACACAAAAGAAAGAAGGAGTCGCAATCCTAATTTCAGACAAAATACCATTTAAGCTGACAAAAATTTTAAAAGATACAGAGGGCTACTACATAATGATAAAAGGTTCGATTAAAAATATTAAAAGATATAAATAGACACTTCTCTAAGGAAGACATACAAATGATCAACAGGTGTATAAAAAGGTGTTCAACATCACTAAACATCAGGGAAATGCAAACCACAGTCACTAGATATCATCTCATACCCATTAGGTTGACTTTTATTAACAGAACACAAAACAAGAAATGTTGGTGAGGATGTGGAGAAACCAGAATCCTTATAAAATGTCGCTGGAAATATAAATTGGTACGGCCATTATGAAAAACAGTATGGATATCTCACAATAAATTGAAAATAGAAATGCCATATGATCCAGCAATCTTACTTCTGTGTACATATTAAAAGAAATGAAATTTCCCAAAATATCTTTATATATGTATATAAATATTTTTTATTTTGATATTGTGGGGTACAGTTAAATGTTAGGTATACAAATATGCTTCATTCAGGCACCCTTGTTGACAAGGGGTGTCTCCCCATCCCCAGACAAATATTGACTACCATTAGTCCCACCTCCCTTCCCCTCCCCTGCATACTTTTCCACCACTATCAGTCCTTTTTTTATAGTATTACTATGAATGTTCAAGGTCCGCTATATGAGTGAGAACATGTGATACTCAGATCTTTGTTTCTGTGAGAAGTCACTCGGTATTATTGACTCTACTTCCATCCAGGTTGCTACAAAGTTCATGATTTTGTTCTTTTTCATGGCTGCATAGTATTCCATCATGTATATGTACCACTTTTTTTTAATCCAGTCTTCTTTTGATGGACAGTATAGTTGATTCCAGGTTCTTGCTATTGTGAACAATGCTGCGATGAACATACGTGTGCAGATATCTTTTTTATAGAGTGATTTGAGTTCTTTAGGGTATATTCCCAGTAGGAGGATTGTGGAGTCATATGGGAGGTTGATATGTAGAGCTTTTAGGAATTGCCACACTGTTTTCCAGAGGTTGCACCAGTTTGCACTCCCACCAACAGTGTAGGAGTGTTCCCTTTTCACCACACCCTCTCCAGTAACTGTTTTTTTTTTAATTGATAATTGCCATTCTGACTGGAGTTAGGTGGTATCTCAGTGTGGTTTTGATTTGCATCTCCTTGATGATTAGTGAGATTGAACATTTCTTCGTGTGTCTACTGGCTGCTCAGATGTCTTCCTTGAGAAGAGTCTGCTCATATCTTTTGCCCACTTTATAATGGGGTTGATTTTTCTTCTTTACCACACATTTCAGTTCCTTGTAGATCCAAGATGTTAAGCCTTTTGTCAGACCTGGAGTTGGCAAATACTTTTTCCAAGTCTGTGGGCTATCTCCCTGCTCTCTTGATGGTTTTGTTGGCTTTGCAGAAGCTTGTCAGTTTAATGAGGTCCCACTTGTCTATATTATCTCTTATGGCCTGTGGATTTCGGGTTTTGCTCAGGAATTGGATGCTAGCTCCAATTTCCATAAGGGTCTGTCCTGCATTTTCTAAGGTTCTTATGGTTTGAGGTTTTACATTTAGGTCTCTGATTCATTTAGAGTTAATTTTTGTGTTTGGTGACAGATAGGGGTCTTGTTTGAGTTTTCTGCATGTGGTCAGTCAGATTTCCCAGCTCCATTTAATGAATAGGTTCTCCTCTCCACAGTGGTATGTGGTGGAGGCTCTGTTGAAGATGAGTTGGTTGAGAAATTGAGGTTAAGCTTCTGGAATCTCAATTCTATTCCATTGGTCTATATGCCTGTTTTTGTACCAGTACCAAGCTGTTTGATTATTGTAGCTTTATACTAAAGTTTGAAGTCTGGCAATGTAATACCGCCTGCTTTTTTTTTTTTTTTTTTTTCTGAGGATTATTCTGGTTATTCTTGGTTGCTTGTGTTTTCATATGAATTCCTGTATTTTTTTTTCTAGGCCTGAGAAGAATGGTGCTGGTAATTTGATGGGTATTGCATTAAATCTGTAGATTGCCTTAGGTAGGATGGACATCTTCACAATGTTGATTTTTCCAATCCATGAGCATGAGATATTTTTCCACTTGTTTGTTTCATCTTTGATTTCCTTGAGCAGTGTTTTGTAGTTTTCATTGTAAAGGTCTTTCACCTGTCTGGTTAGGAAGATGCCAAGGTATTTCATTTTTTGTGTGTGTGGCTATTGTGAATGGAATTGTGTTTTTTATTTGGGTTTCTGTTTGTTTATTATTGGTGTAAAGAAATGCAGTTGTCTTTTGTACATTTATTTTATATCCTAAGACTTTGCCAAAGGCCTTTATCAGTGTAAGGAGGTTTTTGACAGATTCTCTTGGGTTTTCAAGATACACGATCATGTCATCTGCAAAGAGAGATAACTTGACTTCCTTTTTTCCTATTTCAATAATCCTGATTGCCTTCTCTTGTCTGATTGCTCTAACCAGGACATCTAATACTATATTTAACAGGAGGGGTGAGAGTGGGCATCCTTGTCTTGTTCCACTTTTCAGGGGAAATGGTTCCAATTTTTGTCATTTAGACGTATGCTGGCTGTGGGTTTCTCATAGATGGCTTAACTATTTTGAGGTATGTTCCCCATATGCTTAGATGTTCGAGGGTCTTTATCAAGAAGGGGTGCTGGATTTTATCAAAAGCTTTTTCTGCATCTAATGACATAATCATGTGTTTTTTGTTTTGACATCTGTTCATGTATTTAATTACTTTTATGGCTTTATGAATGTTGAGCCACCCTTGCATCCCAGGTATAAGGCCTGCTTGGTCATGATGGATGATTTTTGAGATGTGTTGTTGAATCCGGTTTGTTAGGATCTTGTTGAGGGTTTTAGCATCTATGTTCATCAAAGATATTGGCCTGTAGTTCTCTTTCTTTCTTGGGTCTTTACCTGGCTTGGGTATCAATGTGATGTTAGCTTTGTAAAATGATTTGGGGAGAATTCCATCTTTCTCAATCACATGGAATACCTTCAGTAGGATTGGTATCAGCTCCTCCTTAAATTTCTTGTAGAATTCTGCTGGATACTCATCTGGACCAGGGCTTTTTTTTTGTAGGTAGTTTACCTATTACGTAGTCAATTTCCTTGATTCTTATTGGACTATTTAGGGTCTCAATTTCTTCTTGTTTCAACCTAGGCAGGTTGTGTGATGTCACAAATTCCTCCATTTCTTTAAGGTTTTCAAGTTTGTTTCCATACACAGTGGATATAGTAGTCTCTAATGATCTTTTGTATTTCTTCAGGGTCAGATGTGTCTTCATCTTTTGTGTTTCTGATTGTGTTTATTTGGGCTTTTTCCCTCTTTTTCTTGGTCAGTCTAGCTAGGGGATGATCGATCTTGTTTATCCTTTCAAAGAACCAGCTTTTTGTTTCATTGAATTTTTTTGTATTATCTTTTTGTCTTCTATGTCTTGGATTTTTTTTTTTTTTTTTTTGGTGATCTGGATTCTTCTTCTGAAATTAAGGTTTTTGTGGTCTTGCTTTTCGAGCTTTCTTAGGTGGCTTGTTAGGCTATTAATTTGTGATCCTTCCATTTTATTCATGTGCGTTTGTAGGAATATAAATTCCCCTCTTACTACAGGTTTCATGGCGTTCCAGAGATTTTGGTAAGTTTTTTCTTCATTTTCATTTGTTTTCAGGTACCTTTTAATCATTGTTTTGATTTCATTGTTGACTCAGGAGTTGTTTAGCATCATGCTGTTTAGTGTCCATGTCTTTGTGGGTCTTGGGGCAACCTTGTTGGTGTTAATGCTTATTTTTATTCTACTGTGGTCTGAGAAGGTACATGGTAGAATTTCAGTCCTTTTAAGTTTGCTTATACTTGATTTATGGCCAAGTATGTGGTCGATCTTAGAGCACGTTCCATGTGGTGATGAGTAGAATGTATATTCTGTGGTTTTTGGATGGAGTGTTCTGTAGGTATCAATTAAGTCCATCTGGTCAATAGTCACATTGAGGTTTCAGATCTTGCTGCTGATTTTTTGTCTTGATGATCTGTCTAGGGTTGTGAGTGGGGTATTTAAGTCCCCAGCTATGATGGTGTTGGAGTCGATATCTTTTTTTAGTTTACCTATAAGCTGCTTTATGAAAGTTGGTGCTCCTATGTTGGGTGCATATATGTTTAGGATGGATATTTCTTGTTGATGGATTGAACCTTTTATCATTATGTAGTGCCCTTCTGTATCTTTTTTGATTTTTGATAACTTAAAGGGTATTTTGTCTGAGATTAATATCACAACTCCTCCTTTCTTTTGTGTTCTATTCACCTGAAAATTTGTTTCCCATCCTCTATCTTTGAGTCTGTGTGTGTCCTTTCTAGTGAGGTGAGTCTCTTGAAGGCAATAAATTGTTGCCAGGTGATATTTTATCCATTTTGCTATTCTATGTCTTTTCAATGGTACATTTAGCCCATTCACATTCAAGCTAATTATTGAAATGTGAGAGTTGACCCCTATCATAATGTTCTTACAGAGTTGTTATACTTTCTGTTTGTGTGTTGTCTTTCTTTTGGTTCTGGAGTTGGTTCAGGTGTGCTCTTAATCTTTTGCCTGTACTCTTGTGAAGAACGTTGCTGTTCTTTTTTACTTGTCTTCTGTGTTCAGTACTTTCCGTTGTGCTTCTTGTAGAGGTGGTCTGGTGGCAGCATAGGTTCTTAGGGATTGGATATCTGGGAAAGATTTCAATTCTCCCTCACTGATGAAGCATAGCTTGGCTGGGTAGGTTATCCTCGGTTGAAATTGTTTATCTTTTAGAACTTTGAAGATAGGGCTCCAAGCTCTTCTAGCCTGGAAGGTTTCTGTAGATAAATCTGCTGCTATTCTAATTGGTCTTCCCTGGTAGGTATTCTGACCTAATAAGAAACCAGACTAGCTCTGGAATCTTTCCTGAGGGTCTAAAGTCTCTTCAGCTCTGATCTCCAGCCTCTCTCTTTTGCTTTCATTGCAGACAACTAGATTTATTCCCAGCTTGTGTTTGTTCTTTTAGCTTGCTGCCTGGGAAGTCTGTGATCTTTAGTTGCCTTTGTCTGATTCAGTGTAGGGGAGGGGGTTTGTTTCCTGTTTTGCAACATTACCTTAGGAACCGATGTGGATGCTGCTCATAGGTGGGTGGGGCAGTGCAAGTCTCTGCCTGGAGAATGGCCGAGGTAGCAGTTTCTCTTTCATGGATCCTTTCTCTCCACTCATCTGGGTCCCTGGGCGATCCACTATGATGGACTGTGGTGGCATGGGAGGCACCGGGGATCAGCTGCACAACTGGGCACTGTATCCGGGGTGCCACCAGTGGGCTAGGGTGGAGGAGGGGGTCAGGAGTTCCCTCCTCTGGAGCTGAGATCCTCCAATCAGCACCTCCTTAAGATATGCTGTTCCCTTACACAAACATGGGGTCACACACTGAGTGTCTCTGCCAGGGTGGACCCAGAGCTCCAGAGCTCCAAAGGGCAGAGCTCCAAATTCCAAAGGGCAGGTGGTGAGTGGTGAGAGTGGCCCTGGGCCCCTAACAGGGTACTTCAGCCAGAAATGGAACTGGTATCTGTGAGGTGCAGGTGCCCAGAGCCTCCCTGGGTGACCAGCGGCTTGGTGCTGGGTGCTGGGTGAGATGATGTAATTAGGGAGAGAGCCGAGATTCAAGACTCCCTTGTGGGTGGGAGTCACATATAGTGGAGCAGCAGCTACCGGGGGCCGCAATATCCAGCCCTGTGTGGGACCGAGGGTCCCCAGGCCTCAGACCAGTGCAGCTG
>NW_007251233.1:256027-264858 GCF_000164805.1 Carlito syrichta
CGCGAACCCGCGGGCTCAGGCAATCCACTCACCTCAGCCTCCCAAAGGCGCGGGATTACAGGCTGAGCCACCAAGCCCAGCTGAAATGTATTTTTATCACCTTGTTCTGACACACTTCTCTGGAAGACACATCAGTTCAATCTTTTGCTCTGGATCTCAGGCAAATGATATTACTGTTCTTTCTCAAAGACTTCAGAGCCTTACGTTACCCATTCTTTAGTATAGGCTTTAACTGTTTTTTTTAGTTTCGGTGCCTTCATCCAAATGAGGCAACATAATCCATAAAACTTGAGATTATTTATGCATATTTGAATACCTTTCTCATATCTCCACAGAAGTCAGTCACTATCCTACTTTAAATTCATTACTTTTTAATATCTGAACTTTTGGAATTGACTTATGACTTTTTGTCTATAGTGTCTTCAATTTGTATATTTCTGAATCCACATTAGTATTCTTCCTGAAGTGAGAGGTAGTGATATTTACAGTAGTTTCCTAATTTATTTTATGGTTAAACTTTATATTCACACACTCTATATTGACATTTCCTGTATCATAATTTTCTCTGTAAACGATTTTTAATGAAAAGTATTGCTAATAGAAAATTAAATCAACTATAAAAGCATTCAGGAGTACAAAATATTATTTACTATGAACAATATTTAGATCAAATTTTAAAAATTAAATTAAAATATGACTGAATAAAGCATCACTAAGAAAAAATGTGTTTACTTCAAAGATTGCTTTAAATAATGTGTAGTGTGAATGCTGGGGTTAATCCTATTTATTCAATGAGTTCATGTATCTCTGAAATAGGGGAATCAACAATTATAGATGGGTATGGTGGCTCACACTTGTAATCACAGCACTTTTGGAGGTTGAGGTGAGAGGATTGCCTGAGATTGCAGGTTTGAGACAATCCTAGACAATATGATAATATCTCATCTCTACAATAAATTCAAAAATTAGCTAGGTGTGGAGGTACATGCCTGTATATTCAGCTGCTTGGAAAGCTGAAGGATCAGAGCACAACAGGTCAAGGCTGTGGTGGCTGTGTGTGTGCCACTGCACTCCAGTGTGGGCAACAGAGTGAGAAATGAGTATCACATGTTCTCACTCAAAAGTGGACCTTGAACAACTACTGTATTATTATACGAAAAGGATTGAAAGTGACGAGAAACTGTGGGGAGAGGGATGGAGGGGTAAGGAGGTAGGATTGACAGTAGTTGATATCTGCCTGGGGAAGGAGGGTACACACCTTATCAATAAGGGTACCCGCACAGTGAATATTTGTATACCTAGTCCTGAATTGTACCCCACAATTTTAAATAAAAATTAGAGAAGAAAAAATGAATAAATAAAATAAAATAAAAAATAATTAGAATTGAAGTGGTGACTGCAGAACTAAACATTTTACATCAAGCATTTTCCATGATTGACATTAAACATTCCTTAACTTTCTCTTATTTTTTCTTAACAGTTGAGAGGTGAAATTAAGTTTTAAAATATGTTTTTAAAAATAGATCACAGGAACCTGTTTATAAACAAAGACACAAGACAAATATTTTATAAATATACAACTAAAACTGTATCTTCCAATGGGTAGCATGAAAAGGACAATAGATATTCCAGAGTTTAGGAATCATTATTGAAACAAATACACAAAAACTGTCCTTTCATGATTCTAACACTCTCAATATTTTGCAAACTCAATAATATCAATATTCAAAAATCCAGGTTTTTTTTAAATTATGATATTACCTTATGGAATTAACCTAAGGCATAATTTTTATTCAGAAAATATCAAGGTATATTCCTCAGAGCTTAATAAATGCATGTCTTCTTTCTGAATAATTGCAATACTTCTACCATAAACTTTAAAATCTTCTTAGTTAACTGAAGAAGAATAAAACGTGATAAAATTAATATTCCAAGCCTCATCAAGCCATGTAATAAAATAATAATTTAGTTAGCTACACTTTTTTGTCTGGTTAAAGTTGTTGAACTTCAATTTATATATATATATAAATAAATTTGAAGTTTGTTGTAAGAAAGCCCTGCTCCTGCCTGACCATCCTTTGGGAAACACTTGGCCTGACTTCAGAAGTGGCATTTGTCCCAAAATTACAATGAGGTGTCAATTTTTCTGGTATAGACAAGAAATGCATAGGGATGGAGTAAAATATAGACTATTCTCCCTACCAGTACTTTCAAGAAAGGAAGATCGGATAGTAGACAATCCTGAGTATTGCCCCAAGGTGGCAAGAATGCATCAGATATTTCTACAGACAGGCACAAGAATCTCCCCAACAATGAAAATGACCAGAAAATGTCTTTACTTTTTATAATTTTTGGAAATTTATATTTGACATAATAATTATGCATAATTATAGGATATAGTATGATTTCTCATTGCTTGTATAATTATCAAATTAGAGTAATAATAGTATCCATCACTTTAAATATTTGTCATTACTTCATCATGGTAACATTCAAAATCCTCTCTTCTAGCTATCTTGAAATACATGCTACATTGTTATTAGCTGTGGTCATCCTACTAGTAAAAGCCCACCAGAACTCACTCTAACTGTAACTTGGTACCCATTGATCAGCTTCTCTCCATCCCCGTCTCTCTCCACTGCTCCTGCCTGACCATCTTTTATGTATTTGTTGAAATTCTCACTTTGTTTAGGCATTGCTCTCCTGACTTTAGTGAACACTTCAAAATCATTATTTTGAATTTTTCATTGTATAAATCACTTATGTCCATTTCTTTAGGGCCAGTTTCTGGAGATGCATTAATTTTTATGGAGCATATAATCCTGTTTCTTCACGTTCTTTGACTCTGTTGATATATGCACAATAGATACCCAAAATCAAAAGCATCTTCTCTGAGTCTTGTTAGACTGCCCTCACATTAAATAACCTTAACAATCAGCCCAGTCAGAGATTCTGGATGCTTTTCAAATCTTTGTGCTCATCTAAACTGCCACCTTTATCCTGTCTAGATGAAAGCACTGTCTACTCTCTATTTCTTTGAGATCAACTTTTTAAGATTTTATTTATGAGTGAGATCATGTGGTGTTTGTCTTTCTGTGTCAGACTTATTTCAATGAACATGCTGTGTCCTCCAGGAAATCCATGTTGCCTCAAGTGATGAAATTAAATTGTTTTATGGATGAAAACCATCTTTGTTAATAAAACATCATGTTAAATTAAGGAAAGGACATAAGGAAGGGATGGTTAGACTGTTTTTTAAAAAATTCTTCAAAATTTTTGAAGATTAACTATGCTAAGACAATGATTACATTTCTTTTAACTTTATTGCTATTTTAGTACACCAGAGTTTGTCTCAAACTTGTAAACATACTTCCATATGTCATAATTAATTTAGTTTAAAAAAACATAACAATTTGCTATGTATTCATAGCAGTTTTTAAAAATTGGAATCATAGAAGTAATATTTATATTGCTGTACAGTATTTGATTTTAATGGAAGATATATATTTTTCACTTCTCATTGGTTTGATATGTGGATATCAACATTCATGGTGACCTCAAAAGCAGGAAGAATGTGAATCCTGGGTCACCATGCACTGCATGGTAGAGAGCTTCTTATTGAAAATCCTCACCATGAATGTGATACCATGGACCAACTAGGTTTTATGTGAGTAGCATATATACTTGTGTTGTGTAAAGAATATTTGATTTGGGGCTTTATCTATTATAACAAATAGTATCACATACAAGATGACATAAAATTTTGCCATCACTAAACAGAAACTGGCATACCCCTAAACAAAAATCTCATCTATTTCACACCCAAGCAGCCACTAATATTTTCTCTGTTTTATAGAAAAGACTGAATGCTTAGATTTTATGTAAGTGGAATTATAAAATATGTAGTCTTTTTTGTATATCTCCCTTCACTCAGAATAATTATTTTGTGATTCAGCCATGTTTTTATAATAGCATTTTTTATTGCTGTGCAACATTTTCTTGTATCAATATTTCCTGATTTACACTGTGACAAAGCTGAAATAAGCATTACAATATGTAGATTGCAGGAAAAAATGCTTTTTTTCTCTTGAGAGAATATTTAGCAGTGGAATGGCTGATTCATATGGTAGATATAATTTTATCTTTTAAGTAAACAGCCAAACTTTCTTCAAAGTGATTAAAATCATTTCCATTCCTCCTAGCAATGAATGAGAGCTGAAATTTCTCCATATCATCTAATATTTAGTATGGTAAGTAACTTAAATTTTAGTCATTCCAACCTATTTTAGGTACATCGAGCAATTTTTAGGTCTTAATGCTATTTGTATGACTTTTTTGGTGACATTTCCATATGAATCTGTTTCTCATGAAAAACACTTTTTTAATTTATGTATTTAAAATGGAATTGTATTATATACATTTGAGGTGTACTACATGATATTACAGGATATGTAGTACAATAGTGAAGAAAATGAACATGTTCATTACCTCTCTTTGTTACTCTTTTATATGACAAGAGTAGCTACAACCTATGTACTTAATAAAAATTGGTAAGGTAACACAATTTTATTAACCATAGACTTTATGTTTTACATTAGAACTCTAGACATGTTCATCTTGCATATTTACCACTTAGTATCCTTGAGCTACATCTTCCCATTTTCTTTTTCCTCACCTCACACTCTAGTAACCACTGTTATATTTTCTATTTCTGTATATTTGACCATTTCTTTCTTTTTTAGTTTTAAGATTCCACAATTAAGTTTATGCAACTTTTTTCTTTTTGTGTCTGACCTATTACACTTACCATACTGTCCTCCAGGTTCATTCATATGATAGAAAATGGAGAATCTCTTTTTTGTAGCTGAATAATATTAAACTACTATAGTTTTATAATTTTTCTTAAAATCTTACCTTTTTTTGTCTGAGAAGCTTAACTATCCTTCACTTTTAAAGGGCAGGTTTCCTGGATATGATATTCTTAATTTGCAGGATTTTTCCCCTCAACACTTGGAATGTATTATTCTACTTCCTGAAGGCCTACAAAATTTTTGTTGCAAAGTTCACTAATAGTCTTACAGGGGTTTCAAATGTAAAAAGTCATTTTTTCTTGATGGTTTCAAAATTTTCTCCTTTGTCTTTGACTATTGAAAACTCAATTTGTTTTGGGGCTTGGTGTGAGGCACTTTGGATCAATCTTTGGTTGTTCTTTGTTGTGCTGGATATTTATGTTCTTCCCTATATTGGGAAAGTTTTAATTCATTATTTCTTGAATATGATTTCTGCCCAATTCTCTCTCTCTTCTTTGACTCCACACATAATGTATATATTTTTCCACTTGATTGTATCCCATAAATCCCTTAAGCATTCTTCACTCTTTTCTGTTCTTTATTTGTTTGATTCTTCTGATTGCATGATTTCAGGTGACTTAACTTTGAGTTCACTGACCTTTCTTCTGTTGATCTTATTGCTATTGAACATCTTTATTAAGAATTTCAGTTTAGGCTGAGCAGCAAGATGGCGACGGGGCAACCCAGTTTGTGAAACCCTCTGCAAAGGAGAACTTCAGTGTGTCTCTGACTCTTGCCCTGGGGGCTACAGACCCCAACATCACAACCTGCTCTTCATACGGAGCTCGGCCGTTGCCACCGCTGGGCATCGCAGCGGACTGGACAGTCACTGCAGCACAAACGGCGCCACCACTGCCGCCACAGTGCCCCCTCCCACCGCTGCCACCACGGCCTCTGTGGTGGCCATAGCACATTGCACCACCCGGGCCAGAGGCAATCCACTTCAGTTCTTCAAGCCCCTTCAGGGAAGATCTGCTGGGATCGCTGCCACCTCTCCTGCGACCGAGACGTCCTGCCTGCCGTAAGTCTCCTGCCGTCTGCCCTGAGGCAGGCAGCCATATTCAGCCTCTGCCATTCCTGTCCAGTCCCACCCCTTCTGGGGTGAGCAGCTGAGATAGCACTACCTGCTGGTGATTCAAGGTAACAACACCAAAATGGGAGAAACAAGCTTGAAAAAGACATAGGTCAGAGTGGTGAATGGAGGGTGATCTGAACTGTCCTTCACAGCAGACCAGGGGCAACTGACCCTAACTGCAAACTAATTTACCAGCTTGAAAAGAAAACTAGAAATCAGAACTGAAAGGACATTGGACTTAAACAAAATGTCTCAGAGTGTGCTTCATTGATTCTGTTAGTTTAATGACTTAATTCTATTCCTACTGTATTGCTGCATTTTTCTTTTTTCCTCTTAATTTTCTTCTCTTTTCTTCTCTCTGTAAACCATATCTTTGTATAGAGGAACAGCACACTAATAAGGTGGTTACTTAGAGTGTATGTTAGCATCACTATATGTTTTATTTTATTTTTGTATGAGACTTGGTTCGTCTGTAGCTGTGGTCTATTGTTTTTATCTGTTTCAATATAGGTCTCTCTCTCCATTTGTTGGCACACTCATTTGTTTCCCCCCTTACTCCTCTATCTCTCCACCCCCCTCTCCAACCCACTGTTTGCTACATTCTCTCCCCTCTGCTAATCACATTTTATTTCAGGGAGTAAACCTACAGCCCCACTGCACAGACAGATTCCAAGACAGTGGGAAGTGGGCTCCAGACTATCCACACACCTGTCAGCAAATATCAGGACCTGCAGATAGATTTTGAATCACAGCTGCCCACTTAAGTAAATCTCAAAACTGCAAAAAGGACCACCCCCACCTACAGTGCACTCCAGAATTGAACAAAGTAAGAAGGCATACATAAAGAATAGGAGATTGAACAAACAGAAGTAAAACCAATCCCTTTACCCATGAATAGCAGAATTAAAGAAGATGGTGAAGCGGAGGGAAGGAAAAAGTAGGGAGGGGGAAAAACCACACAAATGAAGAAAAACCAAAAGATGAATATAGGTCTCACACAGACCCATGGGAGATCAGACATTGAGGAAACAGATTCTGGAACACAAACAATGAAGAGCCCCCAGAATGACTGGTTACATGCAACAAACCCAGACATCAAGACATTAATGGAGAGAATTTAAAAAATTGAGGAGAGACAAAAGGAAAATAGGAAGGAGCTGTTGTCAGAAATGACAGCAGTAAAGAATACTGTGATGGAAATGAACAACACACTAATAAGCATGGAAAGCAGAATCAGCCAAGCAGAAGAAAGAATCTCAGAACTCGAAGACCAAAACACAGAACTAACCCAAACTGTCAAAAGCATAGAAAAGAAGATAAAAAAGAAAGAACAAAACCTGCAAGAGATGAATGATCACTTCAAGAGACCAAACCTAAGAGTAATTGGGCTTCCTGAGGCAGAGAGAGAAACGGAATCCACACTGGAACAAACATTTCATGAAATCATTCAAGAAAACTTCCCTCATCTCATCAAGGATGAAAAAATCCAAACACAAGAGATTCAGAGAACCCCTGCAAGACAACAAAGGAGAAGACCAACTCCCAGACACATAATAATTTGCATAAACAAAGTGGCTATAAAAGAAAAAATCCTAAAGGCAGCAAGAGAACAAGGTCAGACTACCTACCAGGGAAAACCAATTGGAAGAGCAGCAGATTTATCCACAGAAACCCTTCAGGCTAGGAGAACCTGGAGCCCTATCTTCAACGTTCTAAAAGATGAACAATTTCAACCAAGAATAACCTACCCAGTCAAACTAAGCTTCATTAGTGACGGAGAATTGAAATCTTTTCCAGATATCCAATCCCTAAGAACCGACGCTGCCACCAGACCACCTCTACAAGAAACACTTAAGAAAGTACTGAACACAGAAGAAAATGAAAAAAGAACTACAACATTCTTCACAAGAGTACAGGCAAAAGATTAAAAGCACACATGAACCAATTCAAAACCCAAAGAAACACAACAAATAAACAGGAACAACTCTGTAAGAATCTTATGACAGGGATCAACTCTTGCATTTCAACTGTTAGCCTAAATGTGAATGGACTAAATGCGCCACTGAAAAGACATAGAATGGCAAAATGGATAAAATATCATCAGACAGCAATCTAATGCCTTCAAGAGACTCACCTCACTAGAATGGACACCCACAGACTCAAAGTAAGAGGATGGGAAACAAACTTTCAGGTGAACGGAATACAAAAGAAAGGAGGAATAGCGATCTTAATTTCAGACATAATACCCTTCAAGCTATGAAAAATCAAAAAAGATACAGAAGGTCACTACATAATGATAAAAGGCTCAATCCATCAACAGGAAATATCTATCCTAAACATATATGCACCCAACATAGGTGCGCCAACTTTCATAAAGCAGTTTCTAGGAAAACTAAAGAAAGATACTGACTCTAGCACCATCATAACTGGGGACTTTGATACCCCATTCACAACCCTAGACAGATCATCAGGATAAAAAATCAGCAAGGAGATCCGGAACCTCAATGTGACTCTGGACCAAATGGACTTAATTGATACCTACAGAACACTCCATCCAAAGACCGCAGATTACACATTCTACTCATCACCGCATGGAACGTGTTCTAAGATTGACCACATACTTGGCCATAAATAAAGCATAAGCAAATTAAAAAGGACCGAAATTTCACCATGCACCTTCTCGGACAACAGTGGAATAAAAATAAACATTGACACCAACAAAGTCCCCCCAAAACCCACAAAGACATGGACACTAAACAGCATGATGCTAAACAACTCCTGGATCAATGATGAAATCAAAACAGAGATCAAAAGATACCTGGAAACAAATGAAAATGAAGAAACATCTTACCAAAATCTCTGGGATGCCCTGAAAAGCTGTAGTAAGAGGGGAATTTATATCCCTT
>NW_007251233.1:264878-296415 GCF_000164805.1 Carlito syrichta
ACTTCAGCAGAAGATCCAGATCACCAAAATAAAAGCCCAAATCCAGGACATAGAAGACAAAAAGATAATACAAAAATCTATGAAACAAAAAGCTGCTTCTTCAAAAGGATAAACAAGAATGATGGTCCCCTAGTTAGACTGACCAAGAAAAAATGAGAAAAAAATCAAATAAGCACAAGCAGAAACACAAAAGATGAAGTCACATCTGACCCTGAAGAAATACAAAAGATCATTAGAGGCTACTACACACACTTGTATGGAAACAAACTTGAAAACCTTAAGGAAATGGAGGACTTTCTGACATCACACAACCTACCTAAGTTGGAACAAGAAGAAATTGAGAACCTAAATAGACCATTAACAATCAAGGAAATCGACTACATAATAAGAAAACTTCCTACAAAAAAAAGCCCTGATCCGGATGGCTTTCCAGCACAATTCTACAAAACATTTAAGGAGGAGCTAATACTAATCCTACTGAAGGTATTCCAAGCGATTGAGAAAGATGGAACACTCCCCAAACCATTTTACAATGCCAATATCACATTGATACCCAAGCCAGGTAAAGATCCAACAAAGAAGGAGAACTATAGGCCAATATCTTTGATGAACATAGATGCTAAAATTCTCAACAAGATACTAGCAAACCAGATTCAACAACACATCTCAAAAAGCATCCATCATGACCAAGTAGGCTTCATTCCTGGAATGCAAGCCTGGTTCAACATTCATAAAACCATAAATGTTATTAAATACATCCACAGATATCAAAACAAAAACCATATGATTATATCATTAGATGCAGAAAAAGCTTTTGATAAAATCCAGCACCCCTTCTTGATAAAAACCCTTGAACATCTAGGCATACGGGGAACATACCTCAAAATAGTAAAAACCATCAATGAGAAACCCACAGCCAGCATACTCCTAAACAGACAAAAGTTGTAAACATTTCCCCTGAAAACTGGAACAAGATAAGGTTGCCCACTCTCACCCCTCCTGTTCAACATAGTATTGGAAGTCCTGTCTAGAGCAATCAGAGAAGAGGAGGCAATCATGGGTATCCAAATAGGAAAAGAGGAAGTCAAGTTATCTCTCTTTGCAGATGATATGATTGTGTACCTTGAAAACCCAAGAGAATCTGTCAAAAGCCTCCTTACACTGATAAAGGCCTTTGGCAAAGTCTCAGGATACAAAATAAATGTACAAAAGACAATCGCATTTCTATACACCAATAATAAACAAACAGAAACCCAAATAAAAAACACAATTTCATTCATAATAGCCACAAGAAAAATGAAATACCTTGGTTTCTTCCTAATCAGAGACGTGAAAGACCTTTACAATGAAAATTACAAAACACTGATCAAATAAATCAAAGATGAAACGAACAAGTGGAAAAATATTCCATGCTCATGGATTGGAAGAATCAACATTGTGAAGATGTCCATCTTACCTAAGGCAATCTACAAATTCAATGCAATACCCATCAAATTACCAGCAACATTCTTCACAGACCTAGAAAAAACAACACAGGAATTCATATGGAAACACAAATGTCCAAGAATAGCCAGAATAATCCTCAGCAAAAAAAACAAAGCAGGTGGTATCATATTTTCAGACTTCAAACTCTACTATAAAGCTACAATCTTCAAAACAGCTTGGTATTGGTATAGTAACAGGCATATAGATCAATCGAACAGAATTGAGATTCCAGAAGCAAAACCTCAATTTCTCAACCAACTTATCTTCGACAAAGCCTCCACCACCTACCACTGGGGAGAGGAGAACCTATTCAGTAAATGGTGCTGAGAAACTGGCTGACCACATGCAGAAGACTGAAACAGGACCCCTATCTATCCCCATGCACAAAGGTTAACTCCAAATGGATCAGAGACCTAAATATAAAACCTCAAACCATAAGAACCTTAGAAAATGAAGGACATACCCTCATGGAAATCGAAACTGGCATCCAATTCCTGAACAAAACTCAAACCCCACAGGTCATAAGAAAGAAGATAGACATGTGGGACCTTATTAAACTGACAATCTTCTGCAAAACCAAAGAAACCATCAAGAGAGCAGGGAGACAGCCTACAGACTGGGAAAAAGTATTTGCCAACACCAGGTCAGACAAAGTCTTAACATCCTGGATCTACAAGGAACTCAAACGTGCTAAAAAGAAAAAAAAAAAAACAACCCCATTATAAAATGGGCAAAAGACATGAACAGACACTTCACAAAGGAAGACATCCGAGCAGCCAACAGACATATGAAGAAATGTTCAACTTCAGTAATCATCAGGGAGATGCAAATCAAAACCACACTGAGATACCACCTAACTCCAGTCAGAATGACAATTATCAACAACTCAAAAAATAACAGCTGCTGGAGAGGGTGTGGTGAAAAGGGAACACTTCTACACTGTTGGTGGGAGTGTAAACTAGTGCAACCTCTGTGGAAAGCAGTGTGACCATTCCTAAAAGTTCTAAAAATCGACCTTCCATATGATCCCGCAAATCCCCTACTGGGAATATATCCAGAAGAACACAAATCACTCTATAAAAAAGATACCTGCACACGTATGTTTATCACAGCGTTGTTCACAATAGCAAAAACCTGGAAACAACAATGCTACCCATCAAAAGAGGACTAGATTAAAAAAATGTGGTACATATACATGATGGAATACTATGCAGCCATAAAAAGAACAAAATCATGAATTTCACAGCAACCTGGATGGAACTAGAGTCTATAATACTGAACGACCTCTCACAGAAACAAAGATCCAAGTATCACATGTTCTCACTCATATAATGGACCTTGAATATCCAATGTAATACTATAAGAAAATGACTGATGGTACTGGGAAACTATGGGGGGGGAGATGGCATTAACAGTAGCAAATATCTGTCTGGGGACGGGGAAACACCACTTATCAACAGGGTGACTGAATGAAATGTAATGGTATACCTAACCCTTAACTGTACCCCACAAAACCATAATCAAAAATATTAAAAAAAGAAAAAAGAATATCAGTTTAGTATTGTGTTCATTGACTTTATGATTTCTGGTTAGTACTTCTGTATCTTTTCTATCTATTTGTTGAAATTCTCACTTTGTTTAGGCATTGCTCTCCTGACTTTAGTGAGCATTTTAAAACCATTATTTTTCATTTTCTTTTTTTTTTTTGAGTTGGAGTCTCACTTGGTCGCCCAGACTGGAGTGCAGTGGCTGCTCCCAGCCACCACAGCCTTGACCTGCTGGACTCTGGCGATCCTTCCGCCTCAGCCTTCCAAGTAGCCAGAATTACAGGCATGCACTACCACACCTGGCTGATTTTTTAATTTTATTGTGGAGATGAGGTCTCGCTGCCCAGGTGGGTCTCGAACCCGCGGGCTCAGGCAATCCACTCACCTCAGCCCCCAAAGGCATGGGATTACAGGCTGAGCCACTGAGCCCGGCTTGAATTTTTCATTGTATAAATCACTTATTTCCATTTCATTAGGGCCAGTTTCTGGAGATGCATTGATTTTTATGGAGCATATAATCCCATTTCTTCACTTTCTTTGACTCTGTTGATATATGCACAATAGATACACAAAATCAAAAGCATCTTCTCTGAGTCTTGTTAGACTGTCCTCACATTAAGTAACCTTAACAATCAGCCCAGTCAGAGATTCTGGATGCTTCCTAAATCCTTGTGCTCATCTAGACTGCCACCTTTATCCTTAATGGCTCCTAAAAGATTAGGCTTGTGAAGTCAAAGTCATATTAGTTCCCTGAGACACATGAGTTAGAAGTCAATCTCTCAAGAGGCAGCTGAATATTGAAGTGCTAGATATGTGATTCAATATCTTCCCTCCTCTGGATAAGCTGTGGTCTGCACTAAATAAGCTGAGGAAAGGATCAGTAGCAAATGCCTGAACTCTTACTCAGACTTCACATCTTCTTTTAACTCATTGCCTGCTCTTTACATATACAGGGATCTTGTGAATGCCAGATCCCCTCATCTCTCAGAGATAAGTGGGTTATCTGGAAGCTTGGTTCTATCTCTAGAGATAGTTAGAAGAAGGAGGTGCAGAAATTGCCCACAAGTCTGTCTTGTCCCAGCGAATTACTTACTGCCTAAAACATCAGTTCTTAGATATAGGCTAGTTAAAACACAAACCACAGCAGTGAAAAATCAAGAAATTAATTGTGCAGTCATATGCCTTCTAGGGAAAAACTGAGAACTGAACGTGTTTGCCCACTTATTCTGCATTAAGTGAGGGTATTTAGTTGCTAGTTGTGCTTCCACAGTTGTCTCAACCACCTCTTTGTTCTATAGGTTCTCCAGATGATCAAAAATACCAAGTACCATCAGGTCCCAGAAGCCAGTCCCTCAGATGGTAGCTGTAACCTTGGAGCGTTCAATGTGTAGATCACCTCATTCCAGAGAGAGACTAGAGAATTCGTTTTGTTGCTGTGAGTCAGGGAAGAAGGTAAAGAGAGTGCTCACATATCCACCCAGGCTCCAGTAAGTCTGTCTAAGACCATGCTTCATCAGCTCCCAAATACAGGCAACTTAGA
Organism: Carlito syrichta; assembly: GCF_000164805.1. Lineage (NCBI taxonomy): Eukaryota > Metazoa > Chordata > Mammalia > Primates > Tarsiidae > Carlito > Carlito syrichta. The sequence goes on from NW_007251233.1 coordinate 269,451, forward strand.
AGCCCAGTCCTCAAGCAGCAATTGGGAAAGTGCAAATTCCTTCCAGGGAAAAATTGGTAACTGAGCACTTTCTTGCTTGTTCTGTGCTAAGACTGGGGAGGTCGCAGTGACAGATTCTTCTGAGCCTGTCTAAAACTGACACTTTTTTCTCTGGGGTCCCAAAGACCTTATGAATGCCATGTCTCACCTGCTCCCAATACTAGGTGCTTTAGGAGTCAGTTGCTCAAGTTGGAGATATAAAAGCAGGGATGCTATAATGTGTGTGGTGCAAACCCCTCACCCCTTAGGGAGAAGCTGGGAGTTGCTTATAAGGCACTGTCCCTGGTGGAAGGGGATCCACTTTGGTCAACCTTTGCCAAGGCATGAAATATTTTGGAATTTTTCTGTGCTGAGGTGTTTCTCTCTTTTTTTTTAATTTTAAAGATGTGGAGTACAATTCAGGGTTAGGTATAAAAATGTTCATTATGCAGGTACCCTTGATGATGAGTTGTGCCCCCTCATTCAGTTTCCCACCACTACCAATCTCCTTCTCATAGTACCATGATAATTGTTCAAGGTTCGCTTATGAGTGAGAACATGTGGTACTCAGTTTTTTGTTTTTGTGATAGATCACTCGGTACTATAAGGCTTATATTTGCACATATTTTGCAATTATGAAGCTGAACATCTTATTTTTACCTTTTTAAAGTGCCTTTGTTTTGAAGTACTTGATGTTTTATCTGTTATTCCATTGCTTTAGGTATTTTTCTATTGTTAATTTTATGGATTATAATGTATCTCATAGTGTAACTCTATTTTTCATTCTTTAATCAATAACTATTGTGAAAAAAGTTCTCTGTATTAATGAAGTGCAATTTATAAGTATTTTCCTTCTCTAATATTACAAAATACTTTATTGATTATGGATTTAAAAATATTCCTGATTATAATCTAAAAATGTATTGATTTGACTTTCACATTTTAAATTAAAAGAGCAATTTTATTTTTTCTATATAAATAAACAGATACCTGGTTAGCCCTTGTTGAAAAGATTATTCACTATCCTGCACTATAAATGTATATTTCCGTGTCAGCCAATTAAGCATAAATGTGTTTCAGGGTCTACGCTGCTGTTACTTATTCTTTTCTATTTCCAGAGCTAGGGAATTTAGGGTGAATACCTTTCCCAGTCTTGTCAGACTGTCCTCTTGTAAAAATATCCCACCAATCTTCAGGTCAAAGTTCATAAAATTCCCCTCAAATCATTGTGTTTGTATTTGTTTGATGCCCCCACCCCCATGCTGGTACATAGGATGTGCCATGTCCTCTCAGAACCACAAAACAAGCAAAGAAGGAACCGAGTATTCTAGATGTAGCTGGAAAGATTGGGATGTTAGATGTCCCAGTTCCCGATATCTTCACAGTAAAGCTGAGCTGAGTTATTTGTCTTCCACTACTTCTGTACTAAGCCAGGGAAAGGATCTGTGGCAAATGCCTGTATTCAGACAAGTCTTCCCTCTCTGATCCTGGAATTACATTTGCTTAAGTGGGTCCATTACATCCACCTCTCTGTTTTCTGGGGGCTAAGGTCACTCAGAAACTCAGAGCTCCATCACCTTGTAGAGTTGGGTTATCGGGGACACACCTCCTTGGGCAAGCGATTCAGAGGTTGTGGCATCCAGTTTATTGCCAAAAATTTTCTAGGAGAATGGGAATAGGCCTGGCTTTAGCACTGAGGTGAGCTGGAGGGAAGGCTGTAAATAGCCAAACTCTCTCTGCCCTAGGCTGTTGTTTGTCCAATTAGCTCCTTGATGCAGATGTGTTGGAAGCCCAACTCTCCTATAGTCACCGAATATGTGACACAAGCCCTTTCTGACAGCAAACCTGAAACTGCATGTTACTACCCCTTTTCTGCTCTGCTCCAAGGAGTGTAGTCCCTGCCCTGCTCCAAGGGGTATAGTCTTTGTGCCTACTTAAAACCACCTCTTTGTCCTGTGTTCTAAGGTGGCTCCTATACTCCTATATGTCTAGCCCCTTCTGCTCCCACTGCTAAAAAATTTAGAATGAAGCTTTTTGGAAAATAGCATAAAATGTATGGTATAAATTCAATGTAAGCATAAGTTTCTTTCAAGGAGAAGCTGGAAGCTTCCTTTTTAAATGTTCTTTCTTGTATTGTCCCAGGGAATGAAATCTCTGGCAGTGCCCAGTACCTACATAGAACTGCCACTCCTCCCCACCTCACCCTCTCCCTTTGATCTAGACAGATTTGCATGTACTTAGTCTCTTCTGTTCCCAAAGCTAGGAGGTTTAGGATACAATCTCTCAGGTAGCAGCTGTAAAAGTTGGGATCTTTCATATGTGGACAGACTCCTTCCAGAGGGATTACTAGACCCAATATTATTACTAAAGTGAGCCAGGGGAGAGGGTTCTGGAAGGAACTGTCTGCTTTTAAGGCTGCTAGATGGTTGACCCTGGTCTGCCCCTTTAACTCCCTGGTGCAGTTTAGTGTCTTTCTTCCAGGGAGAAGCAAAGGGCTGCATTTTTTAAGCCCTTTCTCTACATTGCTCTCAGAAGATGAAGCCCTTGGAAGTGATTGTGTGTCCATATAAAAACATCACTTTTTCTTGTGGTCTAGAGAGACATGTATATCACTCCCCTTCCCAGCAATAGGAGATTTAGGATGTACTCTCTTGAGTGGAAGATGTAAAAGTTTGGACATTCAAAGTGTGGGTAAACTCTTCCCGGGGGGACTGATAGACCTGGAGTTATTGCTGCAAAGTGTCAAGGAAATGACTTGAGCAGTGCTTATCTGCTTTCAGATTGGGAGTGGGCTCTTATTTGTCAGCCCTTCTAAATCCCCATTGTAAGTTAGTTGGGGGGGGCCAGTCTGCCAACCAGCCCATGGAATAGTGCATCCCTCCCAGAGAGACACAATGGGCTGCGATTTTAAGCCACGGCTCCTGGGAGATGAGCACCCACATAAAACCACTTTTTCTGTAGTTTAGACAGACTCATCCATGTGTCTAATCTACCTCTGCTCCCAAAGTTGGCAAATTAAGAGGTTAACCACAGGGACCTTTGGCATGAGATGACAGTGGTATATGTGAGGTCTAAACCCTCCTCTCTGCGGGGATAAGCTGAGAGTGGAAGATTCCATTCCCAATTGTGGCACAGGCAAGGTCTGGGTTCAAGTGTTTCTGGCTTTTTCCTACTGTTTTTATGAGGATATTTGCTCAGGTGCCTAGTGTAAGAGCCTCTCCACTGGTCTCTGACTTTCTTTTCATGACCCATGAATAGATGTTTACTAGATGTTTACTTGTGGGTGGAGGAAGGTTCAGGCACTTCCCATTCCTCTATGTCCTTGCTATTTCATTAGCACCTCTGGTTGCACTTCACAGGACCAAAGTACATACTAAATTAGTGATACAATGACTGAAGATCTGTATTCCCACTGAGCTCCTCCTTTTACTTCTTTCATGATTTAAATATTACATGTAACTTCCTTTGCTTAATTTATCTTTATTTAATAGCTTGGATCAAATGTTTCAAATATTACTTTGAACTATAAATTTTTTATCTTAATGACTAATGGTTGAACTCATTTTAATACTTAAAGCAGTTACATTGTAATTTTAATTCAACAAATTTTTTTCATTTTGTTTGACTGTTTTGGAAACATCTATACATCGAAATGGGTATACTTTTTATCTTGTTTTGAACATTTGATAATTCTTTCTTTAGTGTTGATACACCCAAATATGAGTAAAGCGTTCTCCCCTCATCCACTCGTGATACATTTCAGGACCTCCAGTGGATGCCTGAAACCACGAATAGTGCCAAACCCTACATAAACTATGTTTGTTTGTTTCTTATACATGCATAGCAATGTCAAAGCTTAATTTATACATTAGGCACAGTAAGAGATTAAAACAATAGGTATTAATACAATAGAACAGTTATAACAATGTACTATAATGAGAGTTATGTGGATATGGTCTCTCTCTTTCCCTCTCAAATATCTGAATGTATTGCATTCACCCATCTTTCTCTTGCTTCTGTCAATGTGATAATTAAGATGTCTTCTACATGACTACCAGGTGGGTCATATTTAGCACAGACACTAGAGAGAGGAATGATTTGGACAGATATGTAGTCGTGTGAGATTTCATCATACTATTCAAAATTATGCACACTTTAAAAGTATACATTGTTTATTTTTAAAAGTTTTCATTTAATATTGTCAGACCTCAGTTGACTGTGAGTAACTGAAAGCATAGGAAGCAAAATTGAGGATAAGGTGGAACAAATATAATCTAAGAAGCATATATATATAATATATATATTTTTTAATTTACTGTAGAGATGAGGTCTCACCAAGTTGCCTGGGTGGGTCTCAAACCCATGGGCTCAGGCAATCCACTCACCTCAGCCTCCCAAAGCACGGGATTACAGGCTGAGCCACTGAGCCCGGCTCAAGAAGCATATATTTATCAAAGATACTTCACAGATTCAAATAAATAGGTCTGAGTTTACAAATATTAGACCAGTTTCAATTGTATTTTCAAAGCAGAAATAAAAATAAACATTGTCTCCCTGTCATTGCCCACAACTCCAGCCCACCCACAAATCTGAAGTCTCTTCTTGAAGGAAAGCATCTCCAAGCCATTTCATTTGTGAAACTGACTTGCAGTGTTTCATCAGCATTTCCAAGAACACACACCACGCATAAAAGAGTCTTAGCCAGGGTCTAAGTCTCAGATGCTCCCTCAATATTTGCACTAGGGTATGGTATCCACCATGGATGCAGTGAAAAGTACAGCAGAGGGGAAGAACCTTGGGGAGACAATGCCATGTGTAGAGGAGAATCAGAGCACATTCCGAGTTCACAAAGCAGGAGATGGTCTAGGGTGGCTGAGAGAGGGTAGTGGAAGGAGGAGAAGCCAGGTAGAAAGGCAACTCTATGGGCAGGTATAGGACCACTGAGGTCTATGGATATATTTCTAGAGTTTAGGCCTTTATCTGGCTTACATGGAGAGAAATGGGAGGGTAAAGATAAGAGAGAATGAGGATTAACAATTGCTTAGTGAGGTTAGGCATCAGAAAAAGATAAACAGGATAGCAGGTAGGAGGAGAAATAAGATCAACAGTGGTGGTTGTTTTATCCTTTTTTCCAGATAGAGAAATAACAGCACATGCTTATTCTGAAGACAATTATCAGGTAGACACGGAGACTTGAGATTTCAAGAGGAGAGAACCGAATCAAAAACCCATATCTTTTTCAGCCCCGAAGAATCTTGTGTTTGTATTGCTTGTGGGATTAGAATAGAGTGAAAACTGATTTCTGACTGACGTAGAACCTGTTTGCAGAATAGGTGACCCTGTTGTATCTGCTCTTTGTATGGATTCTGCATTTCTGAAGGCATTTCAGGCAGTTTTTCCTAGAAGCCTTTCTCCCATTTAATGGCTTGGTTCTTATTTAACATTAGGTACATTTTATTCAGCATCCAATGGTCTTCAGAGTTTAGATGTGTCTTACATATTATTTGAGCAAAGTTTTTTCCTTCACGATAGAATTCTAGAGAGGTTAGAAGTCAAGGGTGACGTCATCCTTGACTACACATCACTCACTATGGATATATCTGCAAATCTTCGAATATCATTCAGGCTTACAATTTAATGGAGACATCCAAGATTACTAGGCAGGGCAGGGGCTATTAATTCAAGATTACTAGGCAGGGCAGGAATGGCTAGGCAGGGCAGGGGCTATTATAGGTAATGGTGGATGGCAGGTCAAAGGTGAGAATCTTGACTTCACTTACCCTCTTTGCCCAAAAGTTTTCTTCGATCGGCAACCAATCACAGCAAGCGGCGAGGGTTCTGAGGGGACACAGGCTGTATTTTGAATTTAGCAAAGTAGAGAAAAGCAAAACGTACCAAGTTCATCATTGAGTTTTCCTTAAAAAAAGCAGGTAAAAATATTATTAATTTCTGAAATACAAATAAATGCCATCCTAGAATGTGACCCATATATGATTTATAGGGCATCAGAGTTTGAGGCTCAAGGACTGAAAGGGCACCTTTTCCTAAATGCCCAATGAGACATCACCCAGCTTATTGAAACCAAATTGTCACTGAGGCTGTATAATTTGCTTGTGAAATCCACCACAAGTCACTCTTTGTTACTCCTCAGTTTCTGCTGCATTGGTTCAGTTTATCTTCATGACATCCCTGTTTAAACTACACACGTTTCCTATCCATTCAGCAAGTGTGTACTGAGAATCTACTTTGGCCAGGTGCTGTCTTCTGCATTATGGGTTTCATGATGAGCACGACAGTCTCTCCACTTACAAGGGGCTCAGGTGTTCTTGCAGTTTTTGACAAAATCTTTATGTTTTTGCTAAATGACAAATATTTATTGCAAAAGTTTCATTTCATTAAAAATCAAAGAGATACAGGAAAAAGTAATTCATTAGGTGTTCATTACCAAATATAACCACTTTAAGTACATTTTGGTATATACACCCAGATTATTTCTCCCCTGACCCCATCAACAGAAAATGATCATGTAAGATGCTACCTCATTATCTGCTTCATTAAATTAAAATCTACTTTTTAAATATTTTCTGTGAAAATAAGCACTCTTCTATAAGTTGACTGAATGGCTTAATATTCTAAATAATATAGATCTTACATATTTCATCCTAGGATTTGACCCATATGTGATTTTTAGGGTATCAGAGAAGGTCTGGGTGAGATTTCTGTAGCTTGAGACTCCAGGACTGAAAGGGAACATTTTCCTAAATGCCCACATAAGACCTCACCCAGATTATTGAAACCAAACTGTCACTGATGCTATATAATTTACTTGTGAAGTCCACTACAAGACAATCTTTATTACTCCCTCAGTATTTACATAGCACATCTTATATAATAAGCTAGTCCTCTCTTCACATTTCAATAATGAATTTCTTTCTTATTCTGGTTCAGAAAACCGAAACCAGGTTATCAAGTGGGCCAACAACAGAGAATGCAGGGTCTCAACTCCATGCTAAGCATATGCTCATGGCCCAACAACACTGAGAAATCACTGAAGGTTCATGTCGAAAATGAGCTTCTTGACTAGGTTTTATTTCAGAATTATCATTGGTTCATGAGGCCTGAACACATTAGAGTGTAAAGAATACAATCTTCAGAGAGAAATCAGGAACAATTAAAATTAAAAATTAAGAGCAAATAAGCAAGATAAAAGAAAATAAACATTTTACGTATTTTTTATCTTTTTTGTGAGAAAAAGAGAAAAAAAGACAAAAGATATGTCATAAAATCACTCTCCAAGTCAATCATCACACAAAGTAAAGATGTGGTTTGTGATTATAGAGACTGAAGACAAGGCAATATATTTTATAAATATGGAATCAACAATATACTTCTTTTTTGGTCGAGTGGCACCCAGGACCAGATGCTCTCTCATAGAGGCCTATGCAATAGAAGAGTCCATTAGTTTAAAGACAATTAATGAATGAGTGAATTATCTAGCTAAAAGCTATTGGATCCTATTACCTTCTCAGTGAATGAAATCAGCATGTCCAAGTGCAGGTGTAACAAAGAGAAGTGTTCTTTTTTCCTTTTCCTCCATCACCCCTACATCACCTTCCATCCTGTATTCTTCATCAGGGAGTCTTGATTCTGGCTCCATTAAAGTCTCAGATGCATTGCCTCCTCCATTTCACCTCCTCCATTACCCTTTTGAGCCTACTTTAGCTGCTGGGAAATGCTTTACTGGCCCCACTGCTCTTGCTTAGCACATACCAATGGATTCCACAGTTCATTCTCACTACACCCAAATCTTAGAATAATGCAGTTAAACCTCTCTTTGCTCAAAACTCTTCATCTCATTTCACCGCTTAGCCTTAGGGGATATATGCCAAAACTCTCTTGTGGCCTGCTAGTTTTTCATGATCTGTGTCCACCTCTCCACTTTCATCTCTTCTGGTAGTTCCCAGTTCCTTGTTTGTTTAATATTTGTTATTCTTGTTTTAATATTGGACACATGGGATAAAGGACTATTTCCATCTTATTTACGTATTCATCACCACTGAAAAGTAAAATTTCTTATATACAGAATGCCTTGGATAAGCAAATGTAAAATGACTATAGTGATGATAAAATAGTGTTTCCCTGTCAGGAATTTTTGTGTGTATAACAAAAGTGACTTACAGTGAAATGCTTTCTTTCTTCCTGGTGTGATGTTTGTTATAATGCATTCAAGTTTTTCTTTGCTTGAAACAAGTATTAATTCAATTCTGGAAAAATAAATTGAGAGGAATTACTGGAAATGTAAATAAATTGATGTGCAGTGGTTTTCACTTTGGGATTAACTTGAAGTCAATGCTGACTCAATGTGAATAGATTTTTATTGTCTGGACTTCTTGAAATAATTTTTACTTTTGGTCAATTGTTTGCCTTATGAGGGAAGATTTTTTCAGGGAGAAAATATAAATATAAATATGCTCTATGTCGACCAATTGGGAACACGCCTGTAGACACCGTCATACAGACCTCTGGGTCATGGAATTTTGTAATAGATCTAAGGTGAGAGGGGCTGTGTGTAAACCAGTGAAATAGTTCTGTTGGTATCATTGTTGTGTTGTTTTAATGCATTTGTCTCCAGAGGCTTTGAGGAAACATGGTTCTGGAAGGGGAGAGCGAAGCAAAGCCTGGAGGAGCAGCCTCCTTTCCCCATACAGACACCAGCAACACCAGGACCATCCATGTCTTACAGCAGGATGCTGACAAGCTTTGGAGGACTCAGGAGACCCCAGGAGTGACCTGGGTCAATCTCTTAGAGAAACCATGGCATGTCTCTCTCAGTGATCATGTCAGGATGGTGGCCACATGTGTGTAGCAGAACCGCAGCTCATTGCAGAGTCCCTGGGAGGCTTTCTTCTGTCTATTGGGAACACCAGAGGCAGTTGTTCTTTGATATCTGTCTGTGTGCAGTGAGAGTTTTATCTGAGGGATGTTGTAGGGGATGAATAACAAAAACAAATTAATTTTGCTCCATGGACTCCGGTGAAAAGATCCTGGACCATGTAACTGCTACTTGTTACTGATATTGTGATCATTTCTGACATTGAACTTAGTGTAGTCTGGAAAACAGACAAACATTTCACTTAGGTTCATAAACTTAGCCCATAGACATTTCTTGTGCAAAGACCCAATTATCATGCTCACTGAGTGGATCTATGGATTCATCTTCCTCAATGACAATGAACCAGTAAAATATAAAGTGCCAAGCTAAAAATTACCATTTTTTTCTTTGAGAATTTCGCTGAAAAACAAATAAGCAAGCACAAATTAGTAGGGAAAACTGAAAACAAAGCTATGACTTATGTCAGAAGTCCTTTATTACTCTACATGTATAAGATAATTATTTTTTCTTCTGTTATATTGGTGAGATTGAAACATGTTTTGATTAGTTAACACTGTAACACTCATAGAATCAATAGAACTACACCAAGTGTGTGAAGGAGAATGTGCTTTCTGATGATAATTTGTTGTTTACACAGTCATTTAAATGAGATGATATACTCTTTGCATGGAGAGAACTGAGTCAAAACTAAGTAGACACTAGATCCATTTTGGTTTCACAGGCCCTAGACATAAACGTAAAGCATCTTATTTTTCCCAAGTTCACTAACTACAGAATTACTACAAAGATTAAAGAATATGAATCTGTGTCAAGTGATTGAGACTGCGAGTTTCTCAATACTGAGAGTAACACTATGTCATAGATACCTTTATCATGGCCATATTACAAATAAAATATATATCCTGGGCAGTAAAAGTATTTTGCGAGCCCATAGAAGCTACTTAGTGATAGAGATGTCACTTGAACCCAGGGAGTCTGGGTCCAGAGCATATTCTTTAAAAACTAGGCTAAATATCATTTTTTCACACCTTGAGATAAATCAAATAAACAATATATATCAAAATGTACCATAGATGCTGCAAAGACTTTCTCTCACTAGAACAATTTTCATTAAATGGATTATACACTATTTAATTTATGTAACATCTAATGACTAAATATAATATGTGACAATACAATTTATCAATGAATAGAAAATAATTTTGCATGGGTTAACTTTTAGACCAATTTATTTAGGTGATAGTATTTCCTCAGTAGATTCTTCCTGATTTCGTTCTGAAGATTGTATTCTTTACTCTCTAATGTATTCTGACCTCATAAACCAATGATAATTCTGAAATAAAACCTAGCCAAGAAGTTCATTTTCTACATGAATCTTCAGTAATTTCTCAGTGTCATTGGGTCACGAACATATGCTTAGCATGGAGTTGAGACCCTGCATTCTCTGTTGCTGGCCCACTTGATAGCCTGGTTTGGGTTTTTAGAATCAGTCACCTGGCTGACGGAAGTGTCCTCTCCTAGAACCATGGACTCCATGTTGCAGAGTTTAGGTGGTTTCCCCTTGCTGATATTTGTCCTCTCCATTACATACCTATTGCTTTCATGACTCCTGATCTTAGCACTGTTGTCACTTCCTCAGCAAATCCACAACCTCATGACTTGGCCCAACGTTACTGTCATATGTACCCATGACACCAAAGCTACCATCTCTACAACACTTATTAGAATATTAACTTTACATTCATTGCTTAAATGCAAAATGCACATCTATTATAAAGTAGCATCTTCCCTATTGTTTGTTAATCATTACTCATGAAACACGCAGTCAATTACCACAGGTTAGATTTCCCCAATCCAGTACAGTGAAATTTGAAATGCTCTAAAATTTAAAATCTTTGAGTGTCAACATAATGTTCAAAGAAAATGATCACTGGAGCATTTGGATTTCAAATTTGGGATGCTCAATGGAGTAGGAATAATGAAAATATTTAAAAATCTGGCCAGTGTAGTAGTTTATACTTATAATCCCAGCACTTTAAATGTCCAAGGCAGGAGAATTTCTTGAGAGATTGAGACCAGCCTGGACAGCACAGCAAAATCTTGTCTCTACAACAAACTGAAAAATTAGCCAGGCATGGTGGCACATGCCTGTAGTCCCAGTTACTTGGGAGGCTGAAGCAGCCTGGGTCACTTGAATTCAAGAGACTAAAGATGTGGTGAACATGACCACACCATTGCACCCCAACCTTGGAGACAGATTGAGACCTAGACTCAAAAAAAAAGGAAAAAGAAAAGAATTATAATCCAAGAAGAAATTCAAATCCAAAGCACTTCTGGTCTCAAGCATTTGGGACATGGGACACTCATTCTGTATATGTGCAAGAAATCATTGATCTTTACTTAATGACACATGTAAGAGGCCAGGGCTTCAGGTCGCACAGGATAAATTGACATACTTTATCTTTCTTCATTTATGCCCAATAAACTTTCTTGTGCTATGAATATCCATAGTTCCTTTACAAATTATAGCAGAAGGGCATCTTACTTGTGTCTAAACACTGTTTTCTATCCTTTGTATGTGGATTTTGGCTTTTCTTATAATAAAAGAACATCAAGTGTGGAATGTTAATTGATATTAAGGGTTCAAATACTGCCTGCTTGAAATAAATATCACATCATTGTTTTATTCTATTTTCTGTACAAACACAATAAACCCAAACCAAAAAAAGTAAGAAAGGGTATTCCTGTCCCCACCAAAAAAAAAAAAAAAAATCCAATCTGGAATTTAGTCCCACCTAACAACACAGATCTTTGAATAAGGGTCCATGCCAAGTGGGACCTCCTTCTAATCACTTCCCAGGCCTCCTCCTAAGTGCTTTTGTGATGGACTGAGAATCTCACGCCAGTAGTGGATACCACCTTTGAAAGTTGTTGAAGAAGATATAGAATTTGCAGTTACTTGGCACCTATTTGTAAGTTTGAGACCTTAACCAAACCCTCAGGACAGAAAGGGATTTCCACCCAATCTTCCCTGAGCTCCAAGTCCTCTGAGGTCAAGAGGTGAAGGTGAGCAAGGGGAGGTTGCAAAAGAAGAACCCGTGTCCTCTTAGTGTCACTTGGGTGTTTAGAAGTTCACATGGAAAATCTTCTCTTGGTGGGTATGTTCATTTCCAGTGCTTCTCTAGTATCCAGATTTATTCACGTCTCTTCAGGGGGTAACTTTCCACTTAAGAACTCCCTTAGGACCCCTACACTCACTACTTTCTCCTGAAGTTACCTAGAGTCTGGTTAGACACCCATGGGTAAGTCTATTCATCATCTTCTGACCAAGGCTTTTTATCTGGACATGTCTTTGGTCCATAGGAGGCCAAGCAAAGATATGTGGTTCAGATCAATATAAGATCAAATCAGTATAAGAAATTAAATAAAAGATAGAAGAAATTCTGTGACAATTAGGTATTACATGATGTTTAAACCATAGACCAAGAAAAAAAAAAGAGTTTATTTTTTCCTGTATGATATGGGAAAATAATGAGCAAAGCAAAGAAGACAAAGAAAAAATAATAAAAACACTTTTATATTAAACATGTTTTGGAGATGAGTCAGCCTGAGTAGGGCACTGAGTGGGACACTGAGAACGAGCAGCAGAGGAAGACACGTGGCCTTGTGGCACTGAGCAGGCCACTGGGGTTAGCAGCAGAGCAGCAACATGGCCCTGTCTTGTGCCAGGCATGGGCAAAATGCAGTGGGAAAATGAGATGACCCACAACTGCAGATCCTGAAGAGCTCTCAGAACCCTGTTGAATAAGTAACTCACCAGATCCTGCAGGAAGAGTAGGGTTAATCTAGAAAGGATCAAGAAAAAAGGGATTCAGTAAGAGGGAAAAGCAGCACAAAGACCTGACAGAGATCAAATGCAAGACCCAGGAAAGCATGTGCAGAAGGCATGTTCCTTCCTCTTCAGGACCTTTCTTCTAAACTTTAAGTGACAGAGAAGCCCAAGTTCCTTCCTGATTTACATGGAACTGTTTCCTATGATTTCTCCACTAGTCAGGTCACCCTCCCTCTCTTCCCTGATTATCTTTGTCTTTTATTGCATGCCTGAGTAGAACACAGGTGATCACCTCATTGGATACCAGCAGGGCCACGCACACAGAAAGCCCCACTATCCAGGGACTGACCCTGGGAAACAAGGCATCTTAAAAAAAAAACAAAACAGAAATGATTTTGAGTTCCAGCCTAGCATCTGGTGACATGGCTGCTGGATAAGAATTCTAAGGTTTCTCCAGGAAGACATTATGAGGAGGACTCAGATTATAAACCCTACCAGGTCCTCCCTGCAATTCAAAGGAAATCAAGGGTCCTGAGGAGGCTCCTGACATTTCTTTACCAGAAAGAGGAAAACAAAACAAAAGAGGTATGTTCTATAACCCTTCACACAGAAGTAACCAGTGCATGACCCAGGATTTCTTTCTAGGTTTCAGTCACAGGTCTTTAAGAGTCATACATTCTTGATTGACAATGACAACTTAGGATGCTGACTTGGGGAAAAAACTGACCTGTAATGGAAAAGTGTGATTCTTTCTCCACACTGAGAACCACATACCTTATGACACTGGACACATCCTCTCCTGAACTGTCCACTGTGATAGATGTTTCCACATGAAACAGACCATTTGATTCTGTAGTCCCTGTCTTGGAGGCTGGTGCCAAAGGCCGTCCTTGCAGGTTCCTCCATCCCACCTCAGACTACTCTGGGTACCTCCCCATGGTTGTACAAGTCAGCTTAATACCCCTGGTGTTGGCACTTTCCAAACAAATATGAGAAACTGAGCCAGAGACTGGAAACATCAAAGAGGGGCAGGAGGAGAGAGAAAGAGACAGAGAGAGAGAGAGAGAGAGAGAGAGAGAGAGAGAGAGAATGCTTTTTCAGGAACTCATGACCTTTCACATGAACCAGTGAAGCTATGCTTAATAGTTAACCTCCAAGAATCTTAATTCTATAATCATGAAAACTGGGGTACAAGAGTACTGGCCCCTTGGGCTGATGGCAGTTATAAGGATAAACTCTAGGATCAAACAGTCAGTTAGTATCTGCTGGCAATTAGGAACAGAATGCAACTAATAACCCCTGCTCTCAGCATCTCAATTCCTTTTCTGAAAAGGAGAGTAAAAGTCCCAACTCATGGAATTAATTAAGTATTACACCATACTAAATGCTTACCGGCTTGTAATAAATAAACACTACTGATCTTAAAAAGTGTAGCAGCTAAGAATACAAAGGAAAGATTGTTTCCATTTATCCCTGGAGTCTTTCAATGAGAAAAGATGTCCCACAGTATCTCATGGGCTCTGGTTGTCTCCTGAGAGTTGAAGCAGTGGTTGTGTTTTCTGAAGACTAAATGACATTTAACAGCACTTTTTGGAAACATGTTTTATTAATTTATAAGACTTTCTGAGGATGAAAGGATAGCATTGTCCTTTGAATCAAGCCTCTCTATTTATTTTATTTTGTATTAGTGTGAGGGCTGAGGTGAAGCACAGCCTCTGGAAAGGAGCCTGTCATGACTGATTGGCCCCACACCCATTAGAAATGGAAGAGAGTGGGGACAAGAGTGATCTAAGGGACTTGGAGAGGGATTTCCAACTGTTGTCTATGTCATTAATGAATTAATTTGAATCAAAAGCACAGGTCAAAGAGGAGAAAAATTTTCGGTGCCAGAGGGAAGCCACTTTGCTTGGTTTTCCCATTCTTACAGGTTTAACTGGCACACGGTGAGGCCTAAGCAGCTGTGGCCACAGTACAGGCTGCACCAGGAAGTCTTATATTTTACCTGTTTTGAGAGCCTAGGATTTTTACTGCTCTTTGTCCACAGTGTGGACAAATTTCTTCATAAATGTATACTGTCTGATTATGTCATTTGATACCAAAGCTTCCAATTTTATTTATTGTATCTTAGGAAATATTCTGGTTAGGACTGCTGCATGTATTTTTTATTATATGCACAATTGTTGATTGATGGATTTTCTTACCTGCCTCTTACTAGTGGTAACCTAGCCTGATAGTATGAGACAGGGATGAGAGATGACTTCACGAAGAATTTAATTTCAGAATTCACTGAAGTCCTGGGTTCTGCAAAAATCTATTACCTGACACCTTCCTGGATATTTAAACATCACCTGGCATGAGCTGGGTCTCTGTGGACTCACAGTCCTTTCCCTGGGATGAGTGAGGACTTGGGGTTACCTCCAGAGGTGGCCTCTTCAGTGGAAACTGATTCTTGACCTGGCAGAAACCACACACCTTAAAGAATCACAGAAATCCCAGGTCACCTGAGAGGGAATCGTAGCCTCTGTATGAGTGGCTGGCATTTGTCCTGAGACAGGCACAATTGGGAACTACTTGAGCAGCAGAGCCTCAGGTACCCCTTCGGGGTGAGTGAGGTTTCCGTGAACCTGCCACCAAAAAGCAACCAAGTTCCCAGGATGCCTTGGGCAGAAGTAAGATCAGAGAATTGGGATAAGACTCAATTTTTTTGGCTTCCAATAATTAAAAGTAGCAAAAACAAAAATGGATTACCCACCCCAATCAAGAAATGACAAAAACAGTCACCTGTATGGAAATACCTGAACAAGTCCTGAGTAAGGGAGGAAAGAAGTCTTTCTTTTAGAATAACACCTGCACTGATTATAACACATATGTGATGATTTATTATTTCAGTATTTGTCAACAGCTTATATTTTCATTGACCACGAGGCACTGGCAACAGCCCACATAATATAGTAGTGCTTGTGTAAAAACAGCTACCTTTGAATCTCTGCTTTGGAAAAGTCAGGGAAGGAATTTATCAGAAGACCACCCCTTCTGAGATGCAGGAGAATAAAAGCAAATTCCAGAAAGTGTATTAGTTGACCATTGTTGGCTCTCAGAACAATATCATTGAGAGTCATTACCTGCCCCTGAAGAACTTGGGATCAGGAAAGTCATCATGGATAACTATTTTCTGCACATTGTGGGTTTACTTTGTTCAGAGAACAAAATTGTCTGGAACAGGGAGGATCATTTCTCGAGAAATGACATGTTGGTCATCAGAAAAACAGTAGTAGCAGTGGGCTTTCAAGGCTCAAAGCCAGTGATCCATTTCTGCCTTGGGGTTGAGAACTCTTAAACAAGGATGTAACCATAAGAGTAGAGAAGAACATGTTTGACTGGGCAGGAGCACATCATTGAGGACAGGACAGATATGCAGAAAATCAGGCCTTAATGGGGGCTTGTCAGCTTCCTCTTGATTCTCTCTAGCTGTTTCTGACTTTTGGAGGAAAGACTGACATCTCTGGGCTGATGTGTGTCAGGGACTCTTTCCAGTTAGGACACACTAGACTCCCTGCTCACACGTTGCCCTAAGCAGTTATGTTGACAAAGAAAGTGTCATGATTCCATCTCTACTAAACAAATGAAGGAGATGGATAAAACTGACAAGATAAAGTTCAAATCTTTTATTATTCTTAGCATTTTATTACAGTATTTGTACAGTTCGGCCACCTCAGTCCACAGACACCAGTATCTACTTCAACACTTAAGAGGGCTGACTGGACAAAAGTACACTACAGATTGTCAGATTTTTCCTCCAGAACTTACCTGTTACCAACACCTTGAATTGTGCTTCACTGAAGAGTGTGGGCCTTGAGAAGAAACGACTATACTCTTCTTTATTTGAAGACCGGATAGAATGGATCCTCAGGGCCACCTGCCCTTGGGTGATATTCTCCCTGGAATTCTATCCTCCCTTGGGACTCTGGTCTCTGTTGAGTTACATTACCCTGGGAATTCCTATAATAATAAATCAGACCTGGCAGATGATTAAGGTGCTACCTGATCTCCATGTTTTGAGCATCTGTCGATGATCTGAGGTGGCAGGGCAATAGAGCCTCTCCTCCTACCAAGACGATGATTGGAGCTGTTGGTCCTGTCACACAGAATTCTCCTGGAAGTAATTGAGAAAAAGTAAAATCAACACTAAGGCTGTGGCAGGCATGGTTGCAACCATCAAATAGGAGAGAAGTTGACTAGCTCAGTGAACATAAGGAGTTGTGGCCAATGGTTGAGCAGACCTAAAATAGGAATGCTCAAAGACATTGTTAAAACAAGAGTTAAGAACAGGGCATGATGCCAATGTGCAATAGTTAAGTGCCTTAAACAAAATTGAACTGTTTTCCCATTTGACTAGGATTGGAAATCAAATTCATATAAATCACTTTATTTAAAGCTTATAAAAATCAATGTACTGTACAGATCTTCACTTTACAAATGAGGAAATTGAGTCAGTGAAGAATTTAGTTACCTGTCCCCAAATACCTACTTCATAAGGAATAAAAGGAGAATTGTAATACTGGTCACCAAACGTGTTCTTGCATTAAACTACGTATTACTCAATATAATATAAGTGCTTGATGAAACATAATGGGAATATATTTAAAGTGTTTTGTGCTAAGAAAAATTAGAATGCTATAGTACTTTCTCATATTAGAAAATTAATGTAGCATACATGTGCACAATAAATATTCTGGATCATGATTACAGTTTATCTCTAAGTATAACATTATAAAAATTAACTACAAAATTAACTTTATAGAGGTGAATTTTGCCTGGTGACCAAAGGGAGAGAGACCTCCCTTTTTTTAGAGCACTTCCTTAAGAACACTTGTGATTTTTTTCCTCTGTCTTTTTATCTGACTGTTTGATGTATATGTATATCTTTTCTAAAGATTCCTGTCAGTTTTACAACAAGGAAAGTCCTTCTGAAGGGCCTGGGAGCCCACAGCTTGAAATGTAAACATCCAAGTTCAACCCAGGCACCTGGTTTCAAACTATACTTATATATTTGTCATAAACCTGTGGGAAGTTCTAGTTTTCCTCTGGAAAAGACAATTAACTAACACAAATAACCTCTCCAGCTACACAATGAATTTAGCATGAAAGTCTTGTAGTGCATGGTGTTGTGCAATCATGGGTGAAAGCAACTTATCTGATTATCTGTTTTAAAACCATGTATATAATAGATTGCATCTGCATGGCTAGGTATGGTTTCTCTATCTTTGCAATTTCATTCGTGTTGGTGATGTGATCTATTTCTTTGGTGGATTGCCTGTGATGTGAATTGCAGCCTGGTATAACATTTATTTATACAATAAAACTTTCCAGTTCTTTTCTATATTTGTAGAGAAGGTTTTATGACAGGAGGTTTATTTTTAGTCATTTACCTTATGATAATCACATTGTTCTTTATATATATATATATATATATATATATATATTGCTTGGTATGCAGGCATCCCTCTTAGGTAGAGTATCTCAGTTTGCAAGAATGAACAACCTTCAGATGTTTTATGTTTTTTGTTTTTAATTGTTATGCTGTACTCATGGTACACAAGTTAACATTCACAAGTAAAATGCACTTCCCCATTTGGACTAACTGGATGTCTTATTTCTGTGCTAGGTTGTTTAAGCCCCTCTGTGTGGGTGCCACACATCCCTTGCTTTGGGCAGACACAAGAGGAAGACAGCAATGGAATCACCTCCTCAGGGTGAAAAGTGGAGATATTCAATTCCACCTTTTCAGAACCTGCCTTTCCCACCTGCTAGGCATTTAATCCTAAAAGCCATAACTTAGAACAGATACTTCTCCAGAAATTAGGGATTAATCAGTTAACAAAACAATATCCTCCTTCCAAAACACAAAAATTCCATTTAATTGTTGAAGAAAACAGTTCATGTCATGATAAGGGACACGGAAGATAGCAATGCGACATGAAGGGTAAAATGAGTCTGTTATTGATGGAACAAAGCTCCAGAGTCTGTTCTCCTTGAGGTTATCTGCCCACCTCACAGAGGACCCAATGGTACAGGCCGGGAAGGTAAAGAAGAGACCTGATAGAAACTATGAAGTCCCTGTAAAGGCCAAGATGCACCCACAGAGCAGCACAAGCTGGGAGCACCAGAAGTTATCATGGAACAGAGTCCACACACAGAGACAGCTCCCGTCTTTAGGTTGCTTAACATATAAAACATGAATCTTTTTTGTAGAATGATTTGAGTTTCTCTGGGTATATTCTCAATAAGGGAATCACTGGATCATATAGAAGGTCAATCTGTAGTTCTTTTAGAAATCGTCACACTGTTTTACAAAGAGGTTGCACTAGTTTGCATTCCAACCAGCAGTGTAGAAGCATTTCGTTTTCTCTGCGTCTTCATCAGCATCTGTTGTTGTTTGTTTTATTAATGATGGCCATTCTTACTGGGGTTAGATGGTATCTCAGTGTGGTTTTGATTTGCATTTCTTTGATGATTAATGAGGCTGAGCACTTTTTCATGTGTCTGTTGGCTGTCTGTATATCTTCTTTTGAGAAGTTTCTATTCATGTCTTCTGTCCACTTTTGAATGGGGCTTTTTTTTGTTTTTTGTTTTTTCCTTTGGTGTGTTTGAGTTCCTTGTATATTGTAGATGTTAGGCCTTTGTTAGATACATCTGTACACATATTTTTTTTAACTCTAGTCACAATAGCAAATACATGGAACCAACCATGCTGCCCATCAAAGCTGGACTGGGTAAAAAAAACATGGAACATATACACAATGGAATATTAGGCAGCCATAAAGAAGGACAAACATATGGATTTCTCAGAAACTTGGATGGATTTAGAGTCAATCATAATCAGTGATCTATCACAGAGACAAAGAACAGAGTATCCTGAGCCACCGAGCCCGGCATACCCCACATCTTTAAAATGAAATTAAAAAAGAAAAAATCATATAAAACATGGATAAACATAATTGAAGTGGACAAAAATAAGTGAAAACATATTCTATGCTGATGGACTGAAAGGTAGAATGTTTTTACATCTTCCCTATTAAGTGAAATCTTTTCAAGTAATCAAATCCCTATACATATTTCAATGGCATTCTTCAGAGAAATAGAAAAACGTTCCTAAAAGATTATGTCAAAGCAAAATGTCGTTTATCAGTGCAAGGAGGTTTTTGAAAGATTCTCTTGGTTTTTCAAGGTATGGAATCATATCATCAGCAAAGTTGGATAACTTGACTTTCTTTTTTTCTATTTGGATACCCCTGATTTCTTTCTCTTGTCTGATTGCTATATCTAGGACTTCCAACACTATGCTGAGCAGGAGGGGTGAGAATGGCAGCTTAGTTTTGTTCTGATTTTCAGGAGAAATGCTACCAGTTTCTGTCCATTTAGCAATATGTTGACTGTGGGTCTATTGTAGATGGCTCTTTCTATTTTCAGGTATATTCCCTCTATGCCTAGGTGTTCAAGGGCTTTTATCAAGAAGGAGTGCTGGATTTTACTGAAAGCTTTTTCTGAGTCTAATGATATAATCACACGGTTCTTGTTTTTACCTCTGTTGAGGTGTTTAGTTACATTTATGTTCTTATGAATGTTGAACCAGCCTTTCATCCTGGGGATGAATCCTACTTGGTCATAGTGGATGATTTGGGGGATGTATTGTTGAATTCAATTTACTAGTATATTGTTGACAATTTTTGCATCAATGTTCATCAGGGATATTGACCTGTAGTTCTCTTTCTTTGTTGGATCCTTACTTGGCTTGGGTATCAGTGTTGTTAGTTTTGTAAAATGATTTGGAGAGAGCTCCATCTTTCTCAATTGTCTGGAATACTTTCAATAGGATTAGTATCAGCCCTTCCTTTTATGGTTTGTAGAATTCCTCTGGAAAGCCACCTAGTCCAGGGATTTTTTTTTTTTTTGTAGGTAGTTTCTTATGATGGAGTAAATTTCCTTGGTTATTATTGGTCTACTTAGGGTCTAAATTTCTTCTTGGAAGATAGTGTGATATCAGAAGGTCCTCTGTGTCATTTAGGTTTTTGAGTCTGTTTCCATATAGGTGTGCAAGTCAGGATACAAAATAAATGTGCAAAAATTAGTCACATTCTTATACAACAAATAGGCAGAGAACCAAATAAAAAGCACAATGCCATTCACAATAGCCATAAAAAAGAAATATCTAGCTTCCTTCTTAATCAGAGGGGTGAAAGACCTCTACAATAAAAACTACAAAACACTGCATAAATATCAGAGAAGACACAGTCAAATGGAAAAGTGTTCCATGCCCATAGATTGGAAGAATCAACATTGTTAAGATGTCCATTCTACCAAAGGCAATCTACAAATTCAATACAATAAAAATTTAATTACCAACATCATTATTCTCAGAACTGGATACAGAAATTCATACGGAAACATAAAAGACCAGAAATAGTCAAAACAATCCTTAGCAAATGAAACAAAGCAGAAGTAATCACACTTCTAGACTTTTAACTTTACTATAAGGCTACAATAAACAAAATAGCCTGTTATAGGTAAAAGAACAGGCATATAGACCAATGAAACAGTGTAGAAACTCCAAAAGCAAAACCTCAATTTCTCAACCAACTAATCTTCAACAAAGACCCCACCAACAACAACTGGGGAGAGGAGATCCTATTCAATAAATGGTACTGGGAAAACTGATTGACCATATGCAGAAGATTAAAAGCAGGACCCCTACCTATCACCATTCACCTAAGTGTGAAATCTCAAATTATAAGAATCTTGGAAAATTCAGGAGATACCCTTAAGGAAATTGGAATAGGCAACCAATTCCTGATCAAAATCACAAATGCCCATGCCATAAAAGATAAGAAACACAAGTGGGACCTCATCAAACTGAAAAGCTTCTGCAAAGCAAAAGAAACTGTCAAGAGAATGAGGAGACAACCCATGGAATGAGAAATATTTGCCAACCGTATATATGACAAAGACCTAACATCCAGGATCTACAAGGAACTCAGAGGTGCTGAAAGGAAAAAAAAAAAAACAAATAGCCTTATTACAAAGTGAGCAAAAACTATAAACAGACACTTCTCAAAATAAGGTATCTGAGCAGGTATCATATAAGAAAAAATGTTCAGCCTCATTAATCATCAAAGAAGTACAAATTTAAACAATCCTGAGATACCACCTAACTCCATTCTTGATAGCCATCATCAATAACTCAAAGAACAACTGATGCTAGAGAGGATGTGGGAAAATGAAACGTTTCTACACTGTTGGTGGGGATACAAACTAGTACAACCTCCTGGAAAACAGTCTGGAGATTACTAAAAGTTCTAAAAATCAATCTTACTTATGACCCAGCAAACCCCTCAGGAATAAACCTGGTAAAACTCAAATCATTTTATTAAAAAGATACCTGTACACACCTGTTTATTGCAGCATTATTCACAATAGCAAAAGCATGGAACCAATCATGCTACCCATTGAAAGTGAACTGAATTTTTTAGATGGAATACTGTGTAGCCATAAAGAAGGATAAAATTATGGACTTCACAACAACCTGGATGGATTTAGGTATATAAAAAGGTGCTCGAGATCTTGGTCAAATCCCTTTCTGGAATGTTGGCAAACCCAGAACACAGAGACCTCCACAGCAACTCAGAGACATACAGCATGTATTGGCTGAGATTATAACCAAGGTAAATGTGTTGGTCTTCTCTCAAGAAGAGATTCTGAGAAGCGGCAAGATGACAACAGGGCAACCCGGTCTCTGAAGCCCTCTGCAAAGGAGATCTGCAGTGGGTCTCTGATTCTCACCCTGGGGGGCTGGGGACCCCAACATTGCAACCTGATCTTCATATAGAGCTCGGCTGTTGCCACCGCTGGGACATCGCAATGGACTGGACAGTTACTGCGGCACAAACAGTGCTGCTGCCACTGCCGCCACAGCCCCTCTCCCCACTGCCGCTGCTGTCACCGCCACTGCCATGGCCTCTGTGATGGGTAGCATATCACACCACCCGGGCCCGAGGTGATCCACATCAAACCCCTTCAGGGAAGATCTCTGGGATCGCTGCCACCTCTCCTGAGTCCAAGACTGTCCTGCCCGCCCGGCGTAAGGCTCCTGTTGCCTGCTCAGAGGCAGGCAGCCATCTTGTTCCTGTCCGATCCCACCCCCTCTGGGGCGAGCAGCTGAGATAGCACCACCTGCTGGTGATTCAAGGTAACAACACCGAAACAGGAGAAACAAGCATGATAAAGACATAAACCAGAGTGCTGAATGAGGGTAATCTGAACTGTCCTTCACAGCAGACCAGGGGCAACTGACCCTAACTGCAAACTAATTTACCAGCTTGAAAAGGAAACTAGAAATCAGACCTGAAAGGACATTGGACTTAAACAAAATGTCTCAGAGTGTGCTTCATTGATTCTATTAGTTTAATGACTTAATTCTATTCCTATTGAATTGTTCCCTTTTTTCTTTTTTCCTTTTCCTTTTCTTCTCTCTGTAAACCTTATCTTTGTATAGAGGAACAGCAGACTATCAAGGTGGTTGATTAGCTTGTATGTTAGCATCACTATATGTTTTATTTATTTATTTATTTTTTTGTATGAGAGTTGGTTCGTCTGTAGCTGTGGTCTCTTGTTTTTATCTGTTTCAGTATAGGCCTCTCTCTCTATTTGTTGGCACACTCATTTGTTTCCCCCCTTACTCCTCTATCTCTCCACTCCTATCTTCAACTCACTATATGCTCAATTCTCTCCCCTCTGCTAACCACATTTTATTTCAGGGAGTAAACCTACAGCCTCACTGCACGGACAGATACCAGGGCAGTGGGAAGTGGGTTCCACATTATCCACACACCTGTCAACGAATACCAGGACCTGCAGACAGATGTTGAATCACAGCTCTCCCCTTAAGTAAATCTCAAAACTGCCAAAAGGAACACCTCCAACCTACAGTGCAACTTCAGAATTGAACAAAGTAAGAGGACATACATAAAGAATAGGAGATTGAACAAACAGAAGTAAAACCAATCCCTTTACCCCTGAATAACAGAATTAAAGAAGATGGTGATGTGGAGGGAAGGAAAAAGTAGGGAGGGGGAAAAACTGCACAAATGAAGAAAAACCCAAAGAAGAATATAGATCTTACACAAACCCCTGGGAAATCAGACACCGAGAAAACAGATTCTGGAACACAAACAATGAAGAGTCCCCAGAATGACTGGTTACATGCAACAAACCCAGACATCAAGACATTAATGGAGAGAATTTTAAAAATTGAGGACAGACAAGAGAAAAATAGGAAGGAGCTGATGTCAGAAATGACAGCTGTAAAGAATACTGTGATGGAAATGAACAACAGACTAATAAGCACGGAAAGCAGAATCAGTCAAGCAGAAGAAAGAATCTCAGAGCTCGAAGACCAAAACACAGAACTAAACCAAACTGTCAAAACCATAGAAAAGAAGCTCAAAAAGACAAAACAAAACCTGCAAGAGATGAATGATCACTTCAAGAGACCAAAGCCAAGAGTAATTGGGCTTCCTGAGGTAGACAGAGAAACAGAAGCCACACTGGAACAAACATTTTATGAAATCATTCAAGAAAACTTCCCCCATCTCATTAATGATGAAAAAATTCAAACACAAGAGATTCAGAGAACCCTGCAAGAAAACAAGTGAGAAGACCAACTCCCAGACACATAATAATTCACATAAACAAAGTAGCTATGAAAGGAAAAATCCTAAAGGCAGCAAGAGAACAAGGTCAGACTACCTACCAGGGAAAACCAGTTAGAATAGAGGCAGATTTATCCACAGAAACCCATCAGACCAGGAGAGTCTGAAGCCCTATCTTCAAAGTTCTAAAAGAGAAACAATTTCAACAAGAATAACTTACCCAGCCAAACGAAGTTTCATTAGTGAGGGAGAATAGAAATCTTTTCCAGACATCCAATCCCCAAGAACCTACACTGCCACCAAACCACCTCTACAAGAAACACTTAAGAAAGTACTGAACACAGAAGAAAAAGAAAAAAGAACAACAGCATTCTTCACAAGCGTACAGGCAAAAGATTAAAAACACACATGAACCAACTCCAAAACCCAAAGAAAGAAAACAAACAAACAGGAACAACTCTGCAAGAACCTTATGACAGGGATCAACTCTTGCATTTCAATTATTAGCCTAAATGTGAACGGACTAAATGCACCACTGAAAAGACATAGAATGGCAAAATTGATAAAATATCATCAGGCAACAATCTATTGCCTTCAAGAGACTCACCTCATTAGAATGGACACCCACAGACTCAAAGTAAGAGGATAAGAAACAAACATTCAGGCAAATAGAATACAAAAGAAAGGAGGAGTAGCGATCTTAATTTCAGCCAAAATTCCCTTCAAGCTATTAAAAATCAAAAAAATACAGAAGGTCACTACATAATGATAAAAGGCTCAATCCATCAACAAGAAATATCTATCATAAACATATATGCACCCAACATAGATGCGCCAACTTTCATAAAGCAACTTCTTGGAAAACTAAAGAAAGATATTGACTCTAACACTATCATAACTGGGGACTTTAATACCCCACTCACAACCCTAGACAGATCATCAGGACAAAAAATCAGCAAGGAGATCCGAAACCTCAATGTGACTTTGGACCAAATGGACTTAATTGATACCTACAAGACACTCCATCCAAAGACAACAGAATACACATTCTACTCATCACCACATGGAACATATTCTAAGATCAACCACATAGTCATAAATCAAGCATAAGCAAATTTAAAAGGACCGAAATTCTACCAAACACCTTCTCGGACCACAGTAGAATAAAAAGAAACATTGACACCAACAAAGTCCCCCCAAAACCCACAAAGACATGGACACTAAACAGCATGATGCTAAACAACTCCTGGGTCAATGACGAAACCAAAACATGGATCAAAAGATACCTGGAAACAAATGAAAATGAAGAAACATCTTACCAAAATCTCTGGGATGCTCTGAAAGCTGTAGTAAGAGGGGAATTTATATCTCTACAAACACACATGAAGAAAATGGAAGGAACAGAAATTCACAACCTAACAAGCCACCTAAAGAAGCTGGAAAAGCAAGACTACAGAAACACTAATTGCAGCAGAAGAATCCAGATCACCAAAATAAAAGCCCAAATCCAGGACATAGAAGACCAAAAGATAATACAAAAATTCAATGAAACAAAAAGCTGATTCTTTGAAAGGATAAACAAGATTGATGGTCCCCTAGCTAGACTGACCAAGAAAAAACGAGAAAAAAACCAAATAAGCACATTCAGAAACACAAAAGATGAAGTCACATCTGACCCTGAAGAAACACATATGATCATTAGAGACTACTACATACACTTGTATGGAAACAAACTTGAAAACCTTAAGGAAATGGAGGACTTTCTGACATCACACAACCTACCTAGGTTGGAACAAGAAGAAATTGAGACCCTAAATAGACCAATAACAATCAAGGAAATTGACTACGTAATAAGAAAACTTCCTACAAAAAAAAAGCCCTGGTCCAGATGGCTTTCCAGCACAATTCTACAAGACACTTGAAGAGGAGCTGATACCAATCCTACTGAAGGCATTCCAGGCGATTGAAAAGATGGAACTCTCCCCAAATCATTTTACGAAGCCAACATCACATTGATACCCAAGCCAGGTAAAGATCCAACAAAGAAAGAGAACTACAGGCCAATATCTTTGATGAACATAGATGCTAAAATTCTCAACAAAATCCTAGCAAACCGGATTCAGCAATACATCTCAAAAATCATCCACCATGACCAAGTGGGCTTCATTCCTGGTATGCAAGGCTGGTTCAACATTCGTAAAACCATAAATGTAATTAAATACATCAACAGATGTCAAAACAAAAACCATATGATCATATCATTAGATGCAGAAAAAGCTTTTGATAAAATCCAGCACCCTTCTTCATAAAAACCCTTGAATATCTAGGCATACGGGGAACATACCTCAAAATAGTAAAAGCCATCTACGAGAAACCCACAGCCAGCATACTCCTAAATGGACAAAAATTGGAACCAATTCCCCCTGAAAAACTGGAACTAGACTATGGATTTCCCACTCTCACCCCCTTCCTGTTCCACATATTATTGGAAATTCCTGGGCTAAAGCAATCAGAGAA